>NW_018164677.1:451973-454298 GCF_001263595.1 Phalaenopsis equestris
AAGTGCCCTAATCTAATTCTATGAAGATATTTTCTCGTATTCTTTATCTTACAACTATTTGTCTTAAAATCCAGAACTAATAATCGATATTGAGTACTTGAATTTTCACCTGGAATAAAAGTGTTTGTTACAAAAAAAATTTAAATAAGAAGAATTGTTGCACTAGTTTAGGAAAATGGAAAATTAGAAGAATTTATTTGATGTCACCATTTTTTTAATGAAGAGTTAGAAAGCAAGCCAATAACCCTCAATATCCACTTCTACCCAAAGTTTTATAGCAAATATACCAATAAAATATTGTTTTCCTTTGCTATAGGAAATAAACATTTCAAGATGGCAATTTAAGCTAAAATTTCTAACATTTGTTAATCAATCAGTTCCAATGTGACGGTTAATCACTCAAAGTGCATAAAAGCTCATAAAAAATGAATTAATTTGCAGGCAGAACCTGAAGTGATGCTGGATCGTCTTGCAATTTCATGGCAAAGGACCCGTGAGTCCAATATTGAGAATCCTGAGATTCAGTGAAGAAAAGAAGGAATCCTGCAATTCCACAGAATCATAAGAAGCCCCACGATCTTGGGATAGCAAAACGGCACCACGTCCAAATTCTAGCATAGCTTTTCTTACTTTTCATTTCTTTCTTCTTTAGTTATTTCTGGCTATATTTTTATAGAAGGGAACTATAGGTATATTATTATTTCCTATTTTTTTTGGGACATTTGTTTTATTTTGAGCATCATGGCGATTACAATTTCTGATTTCTTGATTTAGGAGTGTTGTATCATCTTCCTTTTATAAGTAATGCATTTGTATCCCGCTCAGGAACAGGTGGTGAACCTCTTCGTTGCTGGTAACTCATTGTTTCATGATCATTCTCATTGTTTTAAGCCTGCCAAATAACGCTTATCCGCCTTCAAATATCATTGATTGCCCATATTTTCATTTTCTTACTATTTCTCCATCCCTCCCCGTCAAATCCGTTTTCCAAACATCTTTTAGGATCCCTAAAACGGCATCATCTGGTATCATAGCGCAGTACGCAACAGTATTAGGTTCACACCATCCTTAAAATTAGATTCAGTCATCAGATCAGGCAGCAAGAGAGCATCCTATGGACCGTCCAAGCCGACCCCAGTTCATAGTGGGAAAAAAGTGAAGACTCAAATCTGTCCTAGCTAGAAAGTGATTGAAATGCTACGCTTTTAGGTAGGTTACATCAGATTGCTAGAATGATATCTTTCACGAAGCAAAATGTAGTGGAGGGGGCAGAGGGTGAAAACATAGAAGAGGAGAAAAGGAGTACCACTTGCAAGCAGATGAGATAAAGATGTCAGTGATTCAAACTAAGACCATGAGAGATAATCCAGTGGGATTAACATTAGTTATCCTAGAGTGTGGTAAATTTAATGAGTTGATACCATAAAAGGGGCAATCCCTATTGAAGGAGTTGTTGAATATCTTGACTGAAAGTTTACCTTATGGATGGCTATCATCGACAGAATACAACATACCATATCTCATTTCAGGATATTTTTTGTCAAACCAACTCGCCTATGAGATACAACCAGCTGAGTATGATAAATGGAAAGAACAGGCTACACACTTAAGAGATAGAGATTTGGTTCATGAGAGTACTAACCCAGATGCAGTTCCAACTATGACTGTGCCAAGAAAAAAAGATGATTAATTATTCTATTGAGAAATACTTTAGAAGGACGTATATGTTTTAGAGTTGTCTTGGGTGAACGTGAGAATAGACTTTGTAGTGGGGCTTTCCCAGCCACAACAACACAATGAATTAGTATGGTGATAGATCAATTCCAGAGACATCCAAAGAAGAAAAAGAATCCTTTTTTTTAGCAAGGAAGAATGATGTGGGGCATCTTGCAAATTCAAGGATCGGAGATCCAATGATTCTAATCACGAGAATCCTGCGATTCAATGACGCGGAGAGGGAATCCCATGATTCCGCAAGGATCATTAGAAGCCCCGCAATCATGCGTTCAGAGCAGATGGGTGTTGACTTGCAAATTTTTGTATATATTTTCTTCATTTTTGATGTCTTTCCTAATTATCTACTTTTAATTAGGTTTATTTCTAAGGGTCATTTTCTTATTTAGGAGTATTGTATCATTTTTTTTCCAAGTGGTGTGCTTGTATGTTGCTCAAGATCAGGTGATAAACCTCCTTGTATCCCGCACCTCATTGTTTAGTGATTCTTCTAGTTGTTTACAGTAGGGACGACCCACCGAACGACACCGATCCTCTACAAATATCATCGATCGCCCATACTTTCATTCTCTTACCACTTCACACCCCCTC
>NW_018164677.1:454309-463528 GCF_001263595.1 Phalaenopsis equestris
CCCCCGCCCCCGCGCGCGTCAAATCCACTTATCAAGGAATTTTTAGAAGCCCTAGAATAATATCATCTCATATCAGAGCTCAATAAACCATAAATTTTTAGAGATTTGTCATTCCTACGCCTACTCAAAATTCCACATAGCTTAAATCATTGTTCAACTTAATACCCTAAGCATCACTACCATAATTTCTAATCCAAAAATTAAAATTTTCAAAATTCAACTTTCCTACCTAAGAAAATTTCACCCCGACACCTGCCACCTAAATTTGAGCCCCCAGCCAACCTTGATTTTGCAGTCCTACCTCCGTTAGAAACCTGATCAAGGGAAAGGGATGCCAAGTCGTCAAGAAGAAACCCTCAACGATGTGTCCAGAAACTTACTATGAAAGATATGCAACAAAAAATTCTCCAACTGCACTAGAGGTTTGACACTTTTGAGAGAAGAAAATCCGATGAGATCACCTAACGGAGATTCTCCAGATCGAGAAGGAATAGTGACTTCCTTCCACCAGAAAATTTTTAGTGACAGAGAAACAATAACCCAAATATTTAGCATAGAATATCATAGGAGAGTCCAAAACATTAGAGTAAAGATTGAGTTTTTGAATTTTGGATAGACGAATGAATCCAAACAAGTTTATCTAGTGGCTCTAAATAATATAACATGTTTCTGAGCATAAGAATGTTTCACAAGACATAATGATAAAATCTGTCATCATCAAGTTAAACAAGAGTGCATCACTATGATAGGAGAACCTGAAGCGTCTTAGACAACGAGAAAAGAAAAATAAAATAACTTTCTGGTCCAAGATGAAATGAGAGATGCAATGCAAGTATTTACTAGTTTCTTACAGATAGGATATGTTATTGAGACTTCATCACTTACAACAACAAAATTTCAGTAGAAGAGAGCTCGAACAGCTTATGTTGGAGTGTAGGCTAGTAGAGCACAAGAACACCAAAGCTCGATATCTAGGGGGACTGAGATCATCTATTAGCAATGTGGCACAGTTGCAGCCTTCTTGGATATTACAAGATGTCCAAATCCTAACAATTATGGCAGAGAGACTGCATAGTAGTATCAGATCCATACGACACTTCAAACAAAGTTCAGTCATCGGATCGGGCAGTCAGAGTACACCTAGTGGAGCATCTAAGCTGACCTCACCAGAAGAACTAATATGGAGTGTGGAAATGGTGAAGCCCACCAACACTCTCAAATTCATCCCCTGCAACAAATGCTTCTAGTATCATGATATTGGTCACGTGGCGTCTGACTCCCCAAAGAGAAGGGCTATATCTTTCTTTCACTAAGCAGAGAGCAACTCAAGAGATTAATAGTGACACGGGAAATTATGAAGACATCAAAGATGAGTCTCCATCTCTAACCGACAAGGGAGAGATGTTAGAGATTCAAAGTTGAACCCAAGCAAGAAATCACAACGACATTAACATTGATTGTCTTATAAGGTAGTGATTACGAGAAGTCGATACCTGAAAACAGACAACCCCCATTGATGTAGTTATCATATATCATGACTAACCATTTACCTCCTGGGTGGTTGTCACCGATGGCAGTCCAACATGTCATAAAGTTCATTCCAGGGTCGATTTCTCCATACATGCTTCTTTATCGAATACGCTCGGCCGCATACAAATAGGAGAAAAAGAATACATATTTAATAGCTCAAGACCTGATTTGTAAGAATACCCATTTATGTACAGTTCCAGCTATGCTTTTGCCATAAAATGATGGATATTTATTCTATCCGGACAAACTTTGGAAGGACGTACATGTTTTAGAGTTGCATGAAATGAATGTAAGCATAGATTTTATACTGGGATTGCATCAAACAAAGAAAGATAATATATTTGTTATGATTGTAGTGGATTGATTCTAAAAACCTTAGAGAAGAAGAAGAATCGCCTATTCAGGGTGTCCCGTAAGTTCACGGATCAACACGGATCAAAGGTCACATGGTTTCGATAGCGGGAATCCAACAATTCAACGATGAAGTGCGTGAATCATGCGATTCCACGGGATTGTGAGAAGTCTCGTGATCGTGGGTTCAAAGCAGGATGATGCTGACTTTTAAAATTTCGCACAATTTTTCTTTCCTTTCGATATATTTTCTATTTCACTATTTCTAATTAGGTTTTTTGTATGAGGGAACTATATATATCTTGTTATGTCCTATTTTTTGAGAATGTTGCCTTCTTTCGAGTATTATGAATATTGTAATTTCTGATTTCTTAATTTAGGAGAGTGTTATATCATATTCCTTTTGCAAATGATGTATTTGTATCTAGCTCAAGATCAAGTGGTGAACCTCCTCGTTGCTCGTACCTCGTCGTTTCATGTTTCATCTCGTTGTTTTCAGTAGGGACAGGCGTTGAACGACACGTATCTCCCTCCAAATATCATTGATCACCTATAATTTCATTATCTTAGTATTTCCCCACCCCTCCCAGTCAAATCCGCTTTTTAAACACCTTCTAAAAGCCCTAGAACAATACCATAGAAATATAGTTTATTTAAATGGGATGATATATGCACCATAAATAAAAATAAAACTAACTTGGAATGGGTACCGAGGTGAATGGGATCTCAAGGTAGAAGCAGTGAATTACATGAAGTTTGAGCAATAACTTAGAATTGAGATGACGTGATTTTGTTTTACCAATGAAATTGAGACCATGAATCCTTAGAAAACTATATATATGAATCAATTCATTCACATTTTAAGGTTTTTAAGACTTAGTGAGACTAAATTACATAAGACTCAAAACTTTTAATTTGAGCAATATGATGTAAAACTAAAAAAACCTCCTTTAAACTAATCAAAGATCCTAACATTCTTTTCATAAACATTTAACAAATACATTGTTATTAGTTAGGTTAATAACCAAAGACGCCGCACAATTATGATAAATTGGATTAAGAAATCAGCTTTTTATTACCGCATAGTCAGCTTCAGTTAGGTGTCTCACAATCCACGTATTGAAAACAAATGGAATTAATCTTGACAAAAACTGAGTTGCTGCAAAACCAAATAAGAAAACAAAAGATTTTGAGCAAAAGAACTTGCATGCAAGGAAACAAAAGATCAACAAAAGTAATAGAATAACATGAATGAAGGCGTATGAAACAAGTTGCAAACTTACCCATGAGGTATTTGAATGTTCGGCCGAAACTACTGTTATAAGAACATTCCCCATCTGCCTGAGGTCCATCTGTTTTACTTGCCATCTCAGATATGTGACTAATCTATCAAAGTTAACAGCGTCTCCGCCTGTGAAATTTAATCTTGAGCAAATTAAAAAATTCATGAGCATTCATATAATAAAAACATTACTTTAATCTCAAGCTAATTAACAAGGAGCATGTTGACTAAGACAATGATACTTTAATTGCAAATAACTAAAATAAACATTCAAAATAGCATAATAAATAGCCTGTGTTCATGATCAAAAAAAAAGTAGGAAAAAGAACAAGCCAATACAGTTTTTTTTTTCCTTTTTGGACCATAACATATTGATATCTACAATTTTAACATTATCTGATCAATATGACTATCTTGAGGAAAGTAAATTGCTAACTATTTTTTTCTTAAAAAGAAGAGGCGAATTATGTCATTTAGAAGAAACACTTGATGTTCATTCTCAAAGAGATCAAAAGCAGTCTGAAATACCATAAGAGAATCATCCCAAAAATGCATTGGAACACTTATTAGTTTCCAAATTTTCCAATCATTATTAAGTTGATCTCACTTGTTCTTCATTTGCAAACTGTCATACTCCCTGCACGTACATTCCTTGAATTTTTTGAAAATATTTTGTCACCCTTCCTTATTGAAATAAGTCGTAGGTCTATTTCTCAGTTCAATCACTTTAAGGAAAATGTCACAAAATATTATTTTTCATTTTTTATTCTCACAATGTCAGTGTACCAACCTCTTTAAGTTTATTATCCATTTTATTATTATAATAAAACAAAGCAATGAAACACAACAATAAAATCAATTAGAAAATAGGAAAAAGTGATACGTAAATCACCTAAAATGAGCCCATTATAGTACATCTAACAAATATAAAGAAAGTGCAAAAAACCAAGCTTAGAAGTTAAATATTTAAATTTGTAATGCATTAAAGTGTTAATTTAAATATAGAAGTTTAGGTGTGTGAAATGTGAAGAATATGGCACTAAGTGCTTAAACGTTATGTGATAATTACAAAGCAATAACCCTTTTTGATTAAGGTGCTCTGTAATTATCCATGTATAGGCATATTTTATATATAGCGTTACTATATAGCATAATTCTTATAAATTGCTGAAAAATCTGCATATATGATTGATATGAACTGTATAATATTAGAATCATCATCAATGTAACTCAGTAACTTTCGTCATAAGCAATGTGACTCATTCAATTAAAAGACATTCCACCTTTAACAAAATCAATCAAAAAAAGTAAAGGGATACTGTCTGAAAGCAAATCAAAACATGCATAATTCCCCATCCAACCACCTAACAGATATTCTCATCGCCAACAAAAGGATGCCACTGGCTTCCTACCATAATCCGCACGCCATTACATCTTTATAGCATCATGCAAACCAAAATAACAACAAAAGCTGCTACAATAAGAAATCATTTCCTGTGTCCTAATCACATTAGCATTGAACCAATTAGGCACAGAAGCAGATTGTCTATCTCCTTCCAAAACTTACTAATACCGTATTTTCTAAGCCAATTTGAAACTGGCTACCATGCTAGAGTTCATTAAAAAAAATGCAGATACCCCACATTGTCGAAATACAAAAAAAAAACATCAAAATTATCACTGCAGCGTAAAAACTTCACCAAAAGGTCATGTAAACCTGCTGTAAATTGAAGCTAACAACTAGATATAGTTGAGAAAACTACTCCTTAATATCATCTTCCTCAAAAGCAGATTCACCACCACGAGCCCTAAACCGTAATGTGGCTAAAAATCCCCTGCACCCCAAAATACTCTCCATTCGTGCCTCACAAGCTCACGGATCAAGCTACCTTCCATGAGCAGACAAAGAGCTCGACCTTCTCTCAAGCATTATAACCCGGAATCAAAGCCGCTGAGAAGAGGTTGAAAACAAGCGAAGAAGAGGGTTTACGATTACCTGGTTCGGGTTTCGTTCTTGGTTGAGGAAGAAGAAGACGCAAGACGCCAGGCGGGACGCTAGGGCAAAAGACGATGGGGAGCGTTAGCGGGGCGAAGGGGTCGATCCCGCGGCCCGCTTTCCACCAACTTTAACAAGTGTGCGGCGGCGAAGTTGGCACCGCGCCGCACCAAAAAAGCGGCCAAACAAGTCCAATATTATCCAGTTCCAAACAAGTTTGGCATAAGTAATACAAACGAAAGAAAGGAACTAAAGCAACACCAGATCGAAGAAGAATCCCCACCGTAGCAGAAACAGTATAAGAAACGAGATCTACGGAGAGATTCTAGCTGTACAGAAAGTTAGCATACCAAACACCCCCTTGAGAAGCTTGAAGGGGTTCGTTTCAAACAATATCAGGTTCTTTCGCACGTCGTTACTGCTGTTGACGTCCTCTCCGGCAGGAGCCCGTTGCACCTTCTCCAGCAAACTCCCATTACGACTTCCTAGCTTCTTGTCGGGAGGCGGACCGGAGATTTGTGGGATAAGTAAACTACTGGTTCGAAGCAGGCTTTGAGCAGGATTTAAGAACTTAACCTAAATCCTGCGAATCAACCAGTCGATTTAGAGCAGGATTTAAACTGGATTTAAATTAAATCTTGCCCGGCGGTCAGTTTGAACAAAATAAAGCCACGAATTTGATAAATCCTGCTTTCATCAATTTCGGCCGTAAATCCCGCATTTACAAGTCACGCCTGCTAAGAAAGATGTGATGTCTTGGTCTCGGTCTCGGTCAGTTGTCTTAGGGTCTATGGGGAAAAATTATTCTGTCCGACGATCGTATGTGTTTTACATATGGTAGTGAATAAAAAGTTAACACGTATAATGATGGGCCCTCAGTGAAGAGAAATAAGTAGAACGCATGACCCGACCCGAACTCCGCCCAATAACTAAAAAAAGTGTATATTTGGATTTATGGAATCGCGTCAAATCTAGCATTTCGACATTTTCGATCCCGTCAAAAATTATTGGTGTCTTATGGATGTAGATTTTTTTTATTTTCTCGTCTGTTAGTATTCGACAGGTAGGGCAGCGTTCTTATTCTGTGCCGACATCACATTAAATGGATTTCTCATTCGACCAAGAAATGTTGATGGAATCTCAGAATGATGGCGATCAGCTTGGATTATTAGCTGTGTCCGGAAGTATTCCTCAGGTATTGATGAAATCTGAGAATGATGGTGATCAGCTTGGATCATTAGCTGCGTCCGGAAGTATTCCTCAGGTAGAGTTCTTTCTTATGTTGTGTGTGCTGCGATTAATGGCTTCCAAATGATAGTATTGCTGGGCTCGATGTTTAAGTTGTCGTAATGGTATTATATTTCTGGTATTATTGTGGTTGATATTATTTTTTCTGATATCATTTGGGTCTCATTTAGGTATTATCATGGGTTTATTATGGTGTTATTATAATTGTATTATGGTAGTATTTATGCATTATAGGCTTTCAAGAGTGTGTGTGTTATTAAGGTATTATTATTGTAGTATTATGGTTGTATTACATATCATGGTGTTATTTATTGTTGTATCTAATTAGTATTTTTAACAAAGTGTTATGTTTGGTGTAAGTAGTGTTACATTGGTGTTATCATGGTTTTTTTATGCTAGTATTTATTATGCTACTATTTTTCTATTTTTGTTTTTAAAGTATACTTTTGTGTTATTATGGTATTATTGTTGTGGTATTATGATTGTATTATGTATTATGTTGTTATTGATTTATCGTTACGTACCAGTATGATTGTATTTACTAATTGGTTACATTGAAGTGTTATTTTGTCAATCTAATGGTGGAATGTTTGAAAGTTGCAGGAACCCCGAGCCTTTAACTGTGTGCATTGATCCAAATGCGGATAGTTTGCTTCGCGCGGTGGTTCATAATGAGAAGGAAGCCTACGAAAATTATTGTGCATATGCACATCATATTGGATTCACTGTGCGAAAGGACCATGTTGGTTTTTGGCCTAATTCAAAAATGATTAAGACAAAGGATTTCATTTGTGGCAAGGCTGGAGGACTGGTTGTCCAGCCATGATCCGATATGTCGTCGATGTAGAAGGTAACTGGTCAGTTAAGAAATTTATAGAAACTCATAACCATCCTTTGGCGGCAGACGGTGACAAACATCTATTGCGTTCTAGCAGAAAAATGGGTGATGTCAGTGCACAAGTGCTCAGATCGATGACAAAATCAGGGATCAGAACAAGCGATGCCTTCAGTTTTCTGGCTACAGAATTTGGATTGGGGGTGTTGAAAATCTTGATTGCACGAAGAGAGATGCTTATAATTTCATACAAAGAGAGAGAAAGAGTATAATTGAAAATGGGGACGCTAATTCTCTACTTAGATTGTTCACTGAGAGGCAAGCAGAGGACACAATGTTTGCATGGGACGTCCAAATTGATGAGTCTGGTAGTTTATTGAATTTCTTTTGGAGTGATGGGATATCCAGACTTGATTATGATTGCTTTGGGGATGTCATAATTTTTGACACAAGTTATAGATTAAATAAATACAATTTATGTTGTGCTCCTATTGTTGGTGTGAACCACCACTGGCAGAACGTTCTATTTGGAGTTGGCTTTTTGTCAGATAAAACAGTTGAATCATTCAAGTGGCTATTCAAGTCATTTATTCGGATTATGGACAACAAGCACCCGATGACAATATTCACTTATCAGGATCAAGCAATGGTCAGAGTCATTGAAGAGTGTCTTCCGCACACATAGGTGTAACTCTGAGGAGGAGTTCGAAGAAACTTGGCATACAATGATTGTGTTAGGAAATCTATATGAGAATGCTTGGTTGATTAGCTTGTACAATATCAGACATAAGTGGTCAACAGCTTTCAACAAGGACATATTTGGGATGGGGATCCTTTCAACACAAAGGAGTGAGTCGACGAATAACATTTGTCATAATGCCTCTAAGCCAACAAGCACCCTCACTGAGAGTTTCTTGGGTCTTGAAAATGTCATGAGAGCTTGGAGAAGGAATGAGAGGGATGAAGATTTTAAATCTAAACAGTCTGCAATTGTCCCCGCTGTAAAAAAGTTTCCTGTGTTGAGGCAAGGAGCTTTAGTTTATACGAGGAAGCTATATTCAATGTTTGAAGCAGAGTTGTTACATGGTATGTGTGGTCTTGCTGTGGAGTGCTCAGCCACTTCAAATTTAGAATTTTATATTAGAAACTTAGATAATGAGCACACGGTCAGACCGTGGATTGTTAAGGTCGATAAAGGTAATTCTGAGATTACATGCAGTTGTAAAAAATTTGAAATGATGGGAATATTATGTGCTCACACTCTAAGAGTGCTTAACCATGAGAATATAACAAAGATCCCTGATAAATATATTTTACTGCGGTGGTCGGTTCATGCAAAGAGGGATATATATAACAATTATGGTTATAAACATTTGAAAGATTCGCAAACTTCAGCAACTTGTTCGAGTTGTCTCATATATCGAACGCACGTTCATAAATTTGCATACCGGAACAGCATATTAACTCAAGGTATGAACTTGCTGAAAAAACGTGTTGGAAACATTAAGGAAACTAACACTCGAATCTGAAGTCATATTGAATGGGAAAAAACCTCAGGAAATGCCAATGTCAAAGAAGAAAAAGACACCTAATAAACCACACAATTTGAAGGACCCAACGAAGATGCGGCCAAAAAGAGTTTATAATGCTAGATTAAAAGGCTTTTGGGAGAAGAATAACCGATCAAAAATTAAGATTGAAAAATAAACAAAGTGTTAGTTATGTTATATTCTTCTATTGTTTTGGATGTACGCTGAATTACAGCTCACTAACATGACACATTGTTTAACAGGAAAGAATAAAGAAGTTGTTTTGAAGTCAAGAAACATTTCACCCATCAAATCTAAACCAATTTTCAATGTCGGATCAGTATAGTCAGGTACATAACTTAAAGTTCGAAGTGTTTTATGTTGTGTGATATAATTCTGAATTGACATATGTACTTATATTCATATGTGATTTCTTGAAATCAGCAGG
>NW_018164677.1:463581-466236 GCF_001263595.1 Phalaenopsis equestris
TAATGTGTGAAATACCAAGTAATTGAAACGATCTATTGTTTGTAATTTTAGAATTAATGTATATGTTGCAAAGTATAATGTCGTTTGTGTTGAATAATACTGAAATTTTAGAAATACCACTCCCGAAGTAATACCATAATATCGTTTCTGGCTTTTTCAGAGGATAAATAAGTAATACGACTACTACGTAGCATCTACTACGAATAAGATCCATGAGATTTAAAATATTTTAAGAATTTATCTTAACTTTATCTTTAGTTTGCGTTGAATAATACCAAAATATTCCCGAAGTATTACCGCAATACAACCAAAATATATACGCGCACTGGCGGAGGAATATATCACGGTTTTATTGGAATATTCTTTTGTTGGATTCGCCAGTCCGCGGTTGTATCAAGCTTGTACCGAGGATAAATAAATAATACGACTACTACATAGCATCTACGAATGATTAAATGACATTTGAATAAGATCCGTGCGATTTAAAATATTTTGGGAATTTAACTTAATTTTATCTCTAATTTGCGCTGAATAATACCAAAATATTGTCGAAGTATTACCGCAATACAACCAAAATATATACGCGCGCTGACAGAGGAATATATCACGGTTTTATTGGAATATTCCTTTGTTGGATTCGCCAGTCCGCGGTTGTATCAAGCTTGTACCGAGGATAAATAAATAATGCGACTACTATATAGCATCTACGAATGATTAAATGACATTTGAATAAGATCCGTGCGATTTAAAATATTTTGGGAATTTAACTTAATTTTATCTCTGATTTGCGCTGAATAATATCAAAATATTGTCGAAGTATTACCGCAATACAACCAAAATATATACGCGCGCTGGTGGATGAATATATCACGGTTTTATTGGAATATTCCTTTGTTGGATTCGCCAGTGCGCGGTTGTATCAAGCTTGTACCTTGGATAAATAAATAATAAGACTACTACATAACATCTATGAATGATTAAATGACATTTGAATAAGATCCGTGCGATTTAAAATATTTTTGGAATTTAACTTAATTTTATCTCTGATTTGCGTTGAATAATACCAAAATATTGTCGAAGTATTACCACAATACAACCAAAATATATACGCGCACTGGCGGAGGAATATATCACGGTTTTATTGGAATATTCCTTTGTTAGATTCACCAGTCCGCGGTCGTATCAAACTTATACCGAGGATAATATAACACAATATAACCAAAGAACTACCGCAATACAACCAAAATAAAATGACAATAATACTACAACGATTATTGCAAGAATACTACAACGATTATTGCAACTAATTATTACAGAAATACTACAATAAAACGACAATAATACTATAACTATTATTGTAAGAATATTGTAACGATTATTGCAACTAATAATACATAAATACTACAATAAAACGATAATAATACTACAAGAAAACGAGAATAATACTACAACGATCATTGTAACTAATCATTCAGGAATATTACAATAAAACGACAATAATAATACAACGATGATTGCAACTACTCATTGAGGAATACTAAAATAAAACGACAATAATACGAGAATAATATAGCGATTAAAATACAATAATAACAATATTAACAAAGAAATAAGTCTACTGATTACGGTTTTGTACCCACAAACAAATATCTTGGGCAAGCTCTGCCCTAAATTTTGGCATTTCTATCTGTCAGCTCATATCTTCACGCCAATCATGTCTATAGCTTTGTACTAATTTTTGCATAAATTTACAGACAAACATTCCACAATCAACACTGTTGGTTTGTACGGGAACACCTCTAACCAGTGTAATTTTCCATTTCCCGGGTTTAGCCCTGAAAGAAGTTTTGACATCAATGTCAAAACGAGCGATCTACACAGTAAAATAATGATCAGTGAATGTACTAAATTGGTGAAATTTGCAGAAATAATATCTTTAATAATTGATAGTAACTTACAACGTCATTGCACACGACTTTGTGCATCTGGTTGGGTAATGAGTCATATATTTTCCACTTCTCCTCACCCAGATCAGCAACCAATAAAACCCAGTGTTGGTTATTCAGAACAGGAATCATAATGATATCAGCTTTCTGAACTGCTTCTTTGGTGATATGAACCAGAAATGATGTGGGGTTACCCATTTTATGATAAGTCTGTATAATAAAACAAAGTGTTAACACATTCATATTGTTGTTGAAATTCTTAATATAATTAAATATGGGTGTTTAGATATTTAGATGAGGTCTTACCCAGTATAGTGGTGATACATAAAGGTAAGACCTAAAAAGAGATGGATTTGCATTCCTCTTATTGTTTAAAATCATCGCTTGAGCGTTGACATGGTCATTTGCAATCATGTCATTGCACAATAACTCTATCATTGCCCGACGGTCTATAAAAATGTCTTTCCAGTGCAACATAATAGCACTCATGCATAATAATACAAATTCCAAATATAGTAAAGAAGTTATCTTCATTCACTTAACCCCAAAAGAATTTCATTATAAAAAACACAGATTCACTCACTCATTGATGTATTTTGCCATGACTTGATCGATCACCATCTGTGTTTCAGCTGATACCATAGATCTGTCGGGATAGTCGATCTGGGGGACAGCTGGAAGAGGCTACAAGAACAAAACATTATGCTCT
>NW_018164677.1:466512-486942 GCF_001263595.1 Phalaenopsis equestris
AATTTGTTGTTCTTCTACTATGTTGGTTGTTGGTACAGCAGCATCTTCCTCGGGTATCATCGGCTCATCGACTTCACCTGTTGTTTTTCTTCTCTTCAGTTCGAAGACAGTGAAAGGTGAACTCACTGTCTTCTTTCTTCTGCTCCGTCTACCCTTTACCCTCTGCATTAAACTGACAACAGACCGTTCAACTTTATCTCCTTCAACAG
The DNA here is from genome assembly GCF_001263595.1 of Phalaenopsis equestris. Lineage (NCBI taxonomy): Eukaryota > Viridiplantae > Streptophyta > Magnoliopsida > Asparagales > Orchidaceae > Phalaenopsis > Phalaenopsis equestris. The sequence continues at coordinate 466,722 of NW_018164677.1, forward strand.
GGGTTCCTTCTTCCACAACAGACGACGACTGGATTCCCTCTTCTCCAACAGAAGCTGTATGCTGGGTAACATCAACAGAAGTTGAATGTTGGGTGATAAAATCATGAAGACTCCACCCATAAGGGGAGGCTGGATGGGGATCATCTACTTCGATCTCTTCGCCTTTATTAGTTGGAATATTTTCAGATTTATCAAACTTATGTTGCAGCACCGACATTTGCCTTTGCAAACTCGACACTCCAACAGTTATTGTATTTAAGGTTCCCTGAAATTCAGTGAACCATTTCTCTTCTTTAAGCAGCTGGACTATTGATTCCATGCTTTTATTTATTGTGGTATACAATGGCTCAGGGGCGATGTCCCCTGAATCAACTGGCCCCATATCAAATGATACAGGTGCCTCTGGTCTGCCCTGGACTTGCGTCAGAGAAACTGGACCAGGTAATCCTTCATCTGGATTGGATAATAGATTGAGCTCATCCTCTTTCAGATCAAAAAATTTATCATGAACCTGCAAGTAATTTCAAAAAGAAACGCTTTGATCATTAATAGTTTCAAAACAACATAATAATTTAATTGGAAATTAAAGATATATGTAACTTGTCTGATCCGAAGTCAGCATCTTAAAAGCTATATCAAGTTGGGATGAGCTCAAGCTTACAGTTGTTGGCCACCTCAACATTCGAGGTCTAGCATCAGGATTCGCAGGAGTAATCAAAGAAGTGTGCTCATAAAACCATAGCTGTGTGAAAAAAGGCATATTCAGCTTTACACAAAGAAATAAATAGTGTTTGGCTTTAATATGATGTACTTACCGTTAGCAAAAAAAGAAAACCATTTATATATCCCAGAGGCCGGTTCTGCCTTATTTTGATGACAACCATATTTATTTGCTCAATAAGATATTCACATAACGCAACAATAAATGAAGCAAACGTATCTACATTCTCTCTAAAGATGTAAAGTCCTTTGGATACACTGAAATTACTAGACAGAAAAAATAAATTTGATAACAAATAGTTTATATACAATTGATTAAAAGGGGCAGAAGACTCCCCAGTTCAGAAGTTCAACAGATCAGCCTTCATTTGACGGGCATCAACGCCACAGGATGGAACTTTCTTTTACTTTGGAACTTCTCCTCTATTTAGCATGTCAATCAAAAGGGCAACTTCATCAAGATTAATCCTCAGATCTTTCCCTCCAAGTCTGAAAACCATTTTTTCATGTATCCAACATTGCAATATTTGAAGTGTGACCACATTGTCTTGGGGATAAGGTGGAAGTGCAAAGAACTGATCAACATTTAATGTTTTCAGCTCATTCCTCATCTCGTTAGATACAGCAGGCCTGACCTTATCAAGTGCATCTCTAACTACAGATGGTCGACATCTAGAACTAATTAACCTTGGGTTCACAAACCTACATCAAACAAAATAGTGCAAAAAATATAAGGGGTTATGTAGAAATATTTTATTACAGGAATACTATGAGAATATTTAAGCAATATTATGTGATCTTGTATAGTGTTATTTAGGTTATATCATAATATTACTTAAGTTGTATTCTAACATTATAGTATTTCGGTTATATTATGATTGTATTGTTGTTGTTTTGTTGTTGTATCTTTGGTACTTAGGTTTAGTACTTAGGTTATATTATAGAAGATTTTCCGTTGTATTCAGGTAATATTATCAAGGTTATATTCTGGTGTAGTATTAAGGTTATATTCTGGTAGTTTTTCCATTGTATTCTGTTATTATTATGGTATTATCTCTGTAATACCTAGGTAATATTATTTAGGCTAAGGTTATATTCTAGTGTTACTCAGGTTTAGTACTTAGGTTATATTATAGAAGTTTTTTCGTTGTATTCAGGGATTAATATTATTAAGGTTATATTCTGGTGTAGAATTAAGGTTATATTCTGGTAAGTTCTTCGTTGTATTATGTTATTATTATAACATTATTTCTGTAATACTCAGGTAAGATTTAAGGTATTGTTAAATAATGATTGGTTTTGTACTATAATTAAATAACAAATTTTATTTACTGTTGATTTTTTAAGGTGTCGATTCCTCTTCGGTCTCCATTATCAAGGGCTCTTCCGTCTCCATTCTCACTGGGCTCTCTTCGGTTTCCAGCAGCAACTCTAAACCCTGAGTTTATCTGATTCAAAAACCCTGAAAGATAGAATGAAGATCGAATGAAGTTGCTCTGTGCTCTCCTCGCTCGGGCGTTGTTTGGTTTTCCGATGAAATAAACTTTCTTTCAGGCGCACTTTTAACTTTTACTTATTTTGGGTCGGATTCGAGCCGGGTCGCGTTGTGAGCATGCCTCAATTTAATTTTTAAATTGTGGGGCCCACTGATCCAGGTGTCATCTTTCCATTGGACACCGCACAAAATAAGAACTCATATTTGGGGCAGCAAATGCGGCCCCCTATCATTTGTTTCGCGTGTTGGAGAAGCGTTTATGGAAATCCTGTTTGCTATTTTACATTACATGTCGATCCGTATTCGGCCTCCAAGCTTTTACGCAGTTGCCTTCGTAAATCATTCTGCATCCCTACTTTCCTCTTTCGTTCAAAGGCAATCTCCTGCATCCTTGCACGAATTCGTTCGACAGGTAAGGATCTCTTTTCCTTCCTCCTCTCCCCCACTCGACTATAAAGCTTTGGACGATCCATCTGTTGAAATTTTCGGTGAATGTGGAGGTGTTTAGTGGCTAAAAGCCTAGATCCAGTTGTTGGGAAATGAGTATTTATAGTGAAAATCCTGATCCACTTTTTTTTAAAATATATGAAGAATCGAGATTGTGATTTCAATGTTTTTTATGGTTTTCGCTCTCTTTCTTCCTCTGTTATATTTATGGAATCTAGATCCAACGCTGATCTTTTCACGTTACAGTTGGATTGTGTTCCATATGCTTGAGCTCTAATTTTAACTTATTATTTGTTGTTTGGTGGGGGATTTCTGTTTCTTACTGTGGCTATTAAAAACTTGAAACATCATCCATATCTGATATGGCAAGATCTATATGCAGTCTTTATGTCGATCTATATGCAGTTTCATATGATAAGATCTATATGCAGTCTTTATCATTTGCTCAGTTTAGAGAATTATATACAAGATCTTTATGCAGTTTTTACTAACCCTATATGCAGTCTTTAATTATGGAAGATTTATTTGTTCAGTTAGAAGTATGCCTTGAATATATGTTCCCAATATTTTTCTCTTTTCTAGTTAGAAGTATGAATTGCAATTTTAATATTTGAAAGAAATGTAGAGATAGTACATGAGTGATTATCAATTCTCCTTGCATTTCTTCCCTTTCACAAAAATTAGATAACGACATGAATCACTATTACATTTTTGTTATTGTGTAATTTGTGTTCAAATTGCTCATTTCACAAAAATTATTATGTTTTCCCTTCAACAAAAATGTCATTGTATATACGGTTTTTCTCTTGAATGCCATTAATTTCATGTGAACTTGTTTATCTCACATTCAAAATGAGTAAACCTACAGAATCTGGATCATCGACCATGTGGGATAAAGAGACCACCCTGACATTTTGTGATCTCTGTGTAAGGGAAGTCGAGTTGGGTAATAAGCCGACCACCTATTTCAATAAAGTGGGTTGGCAGAATCTAATGATTAAATTCAAGGAACTGACCGGAAGAGATTACGATCGGATGAGACTAAAAAACAAATGGGATCAATTAAAAAAGACTGAAAAATTTGGAAAGAACTCAAAAGAGGATCAACAGGACTGGGTTGTGATCCACTTAAGCAGACAATAGATGCACCAGATGAATGGTGGGCTGAGAAGTTAGAGGTAAATGCATACCTATATTTGCTTTTTGCATTAATTGCGACTTTTAAAAGATTTTTACAAATAATTTATCTTTTCTATTACAGGTAGTGCCGGCAGCCAAAAAATTCAAACTGAGCGGCATTGATCTAGTATTAGAGAAAAAGTTGGATGGCATAATTTATCTTTTTTTGCTACCAGAACTCATGCTTTCACCCCGACTGACCAGAGCTTTGCTGGGTTTAACACATGACATGGAAACCGAGCACATAGGTGAGTCTAGGGAAGGTCCCAGCCAACTGCATACAGATGTTCAATTTATCGGTGGGACAAAGCGTCCCAGAGCGAAAAAGAAGAAATTTGAAGCCGCATTTATCAGAGGTTCCATAGAGGCACTACTTGAATCCTGCAAACTGAAGATTGCACCACCAACACCAACAACAAACAACTGCTCAATCCAGGTGTGCCTTAAAATCCTAAATACATATCCCGGTGTTAAGGAAGACAACCCCATGTTTTTAAAATATGTGAAGTTGCTAGGGAACTCCACTCGCAGACAATTCTTTGCGAATTTGGACTGAGAATTCCTACTTGCTTACTTGCAATCTTTTATGAATGATTGATTAGGGTTGACATTTGGTTTTATTTTAGTATTGATCATTGTAACAATTATGTGATGGACTCTTTACTTCTATGTCTTCCTTTAACTTTATGGAATTGTTTGTGTCATTAAATTTTATGTTTATGTATTGGTTTTTTACTCTTACTATAATATCTTTCCTGTTACTTCAAGTTAACATTTAACATGTTTAAGAAAATATCATTTACCACATTTTGTAGAATGGATGAAAACAACTTAACTACAACCACAAAGTCGCTCTCGCCTTCATCTTGCTATACTACTACTATCATACATACGTTGATCGAACCCCTTGGATGACATCGAGTCTGATTAGAGAAAATGGGTTGGGGAGTTATTACGGGGACACCCAATAAGGTTTGCAAACATAATTCTTATGACAAAGAAGATATTTCTCGATCTGCTTAATGAACTTCAGAACCTTCATGAATTACACAGCTCATCAAGAACAATTATCAGATATGTATTGACAATTACCATGTATATCTTATCCCAAAATGAATCCATTATAGGAGCTATGGAGCGATTCCAACATTCCTCGGAAACCATTAGTAGATTTTTTTCCGTGAGTTTGAATGCACTATTGAGTCTGACATAGAAGATAGTAAAGCCTGAGGACACAACGTTTCAGACCATCCCCGCATAAATTGCAAATGACCCTCGATACATGCCCTTATTTAAGGTAAGTTCCCAACATAAAATTCATTTTCAAGAAAAAAAAATATTACTTTTAAATAATTTAGGGGTACTTTCTAAACCACAGGACTGTATTGGAGCTATTGACGGAACACGCGTCGATGTACTGTTGTATCTTGCAGAGAAGGTAACTTACATCGGATCGTGTGGATCCCCAACACAAAATGTCATGGTCGTGTGTGATTTCAATATGTGTTTTACTTTTGTGATGGCTTGATGGGAAGGTAGCGCACGCGATAGCTATGTTTTCAAGTTTGCTACTAGAAACCGAGCATATGGGTTCCCTTATCCTCCTCTAGGTATGTATATTTGAGAAATAAATTTCGTTATGTACTTCCATTTATAATTAACATTACGCAATAGGTAAGTACTACTTGGTCAACGTCGGATATCTCTTACAAATGGGGTTTCTTAAGTTGTATCTAACTACAAAGTATCATATCCTATATTTTGAAAGGTCAAGCGGTGTAGCACGTGGGAAAAAAATTATTCAATAAAAAACATTCATCATTGTGAGGTGTAATCGAATGATCATCAAAGTGTGGAAGAAGAAATGGGTTATATTGTGTGATATGTCCACTTATCCATTTCTGAAGCATGTCCAGATAGTAGTGGCCACCATGACACTACACAACTTTATTAGAAGACATCTTTCAAGAATTGATGCAGAATTTGTCGTGATTGATGTGGATTTACTGCAAATTCCCCCTGAAGCATTTGAGTACCATGTGGGTCACACCATACCACAACTTGAAATTGATTCACTTGAAACAAACACCAGAGATTGTGAAGGGGCATCTGAAATGACAACTTTGAGAGATCGAATAGCAGATGACATTAGCGAAACATGTTAAGTCATGTATTTTAATTTTTTTGGTTAAACAATTACAAAAGCTTGCTTATTTGAGGGTTTTCTGTATGAACAATTTATATGCAGTAATCATTTATCTTAATTTTGGTTAAATTACACGGAAGCATAAACACTGCATGCCTTTTCTGCATGTTATTACATACATTTTCTTCTACATCTCAAAGTTGATTTTCTTTATGGATGTAGAATACTTCAATAGAGATGATGTGGGTAATTATGGCTCAAACTGTATATTGCTGCTTTTCATAGCAGCTCATCTCATACTCACATCCAAATATTACTTCATCTCCCATTGATCTGTTAGGCTATTTGATAACATATCTGCTTTTCTAAAGTAATGAATGAAATGGTTATAGAGTTATAGAACTGATGCAATGTCTGTATTAGAAGGCAATGGTATTTTAAGTCCAGTAATGGTTTTTTTTTTATTTACTGTTGGAATTTTTTACAATGGCTGATATTGAGATACTTCTATATGGATACTTCTATATGGACACTTCATATTGCTTATGGGATAGTAGTATATTGATACATTTATATGGATACTTCTATATGAATCAAGAATGAGAAAGGTTATAGATTTGGGGAGTACATGAGTGGGAGTGCTGTTTTATTTTGTTCTGGGCATTAATAATTTATTCCTTTTCAATATATGCTCCTTTAATTTTATCAGATCAAAGGTTTAATTTTTTATTTATTTATCATACATCAACTTCCATTTGATGATCAATTTAGAATGAATATTAAGAACTTTTCAAATTGGATTAACTGCTAACCGTGCACTATAGCCTTTCTGAAAATTTTTTTTATGCTTATCTGAAACATATTGTTGGAAGTAAGCATTTAAATGGTTTAATACCTTTCTTCAGAAACCTGAAGTTCTTTGGGTTGCATACATCATTTATGTGTAGCAGTTATCAACTTTAGGCATTTGAATGGATTGGTACATATATGGGTTATATTTCCTGTCTTTATGAATGTGTTTGCTGCACTGCAGGGTTCTCATTTCATTTCATGAGCTGTAGGTTTCTCATTATGAATGAATGTTATTATGTATATGAATGACTGATATTACTGCTATTGGGGAAAGCTGTAGGTATATGAATGAATGTTAGCATTTGCTGAGAAATTTAAAGGAAAGCTGATTTTTTTTTAGTTAACTTAAGTTCTTCGCGTTGCTGCGACCATTTATGTGTAGAATTTGTAGTTGTTTTATTAAGAAATTTATCTTATTATTTGTTAAAGTGATAGAAATTTATTGTGAATGCAGAAAGTTTAATTGTTCTCAGCAGTGGCCATGTAATCAAAGCCTCAACCATTTCTTTCTTCAGCAACTGTCTGTATGAATTTGTATCTCATTATGAGCTGGAGGTTGTATGAATGAATGCTATGAATTTGCAACTGTCTGTTGCTAGTTTGGTTATCCTATGTTCTCCTGTTGCTGATTTGGTTATCATGTGTTTACATAAGAATTGTGCTTCACAGTTTGTTGATAATTCTGGGATGTAGTCTGTTGGGTCACATTATAGTGCAAGGATGTTATATATGGCTTCTATATATGAGACTTATGTTAACATATGTGGGATGGTAAAAATAAAGTTTTTAGATGAAATAGGAAGTACCTGTTGCATTTTGGCATTTCAATTGTTCTTATCGGTGGGCATATGATCTAAACCTGAATTTTTTTCTTGCTTAAGCAAGTGGCAATAACAATATGCTGGGTGTTTACTGTTTTATACCTGGAAGTTGAGATATGCTCTTCTTCCCTTCAAATTACCTACTGCTTCATTTGGATATTTGGATTTATGAAGTTAGCTTTCTCATAAACAAAGTAGAATATGGTTTTAGTTGCTTTTGTGACATTACATAGGAATTAGGATGTATGTAAATAAATCCAAATGGTGATGAAGTGACATCTTTGGATGAACATATTTGGATGAACTTTATTCTTAGGTAACCAGTGCAGCCATTACCACTGGGATCTTGTTGGCATTACTTCTGTTGGCAGTACAAAGTAGCCTATGGTTTCAGTGGTTCAGTTATCATATGTTTTCCTATTGGCATTGCACAAGAAAATTTTTTGTACACATCTTTTCTGGTTTATAATTCTTATATTATATTCCAAGTAAAAATCTTTTTAATTTGATTGAAATATCCTATTTTTTACTTAAAATTACAAGCTTTCACATTTGAATTTATGGAGCAAATACTACTATATAGCTTTATCTAATATAAAAAATGTTTTTTACTACTAAATTGTACTGATTTTATCGAGATTATTGTAGAGCAGTTTCGATGGCCACACAAATTTTTTTCGGCAATTGTTACCTCCATACTTCGGTAAGTATATTTTCTATATTTCCTCAATTTTTTTATTGATCTATTGTTCTTTTCATAACTGCAGGACGATGAGCTCCATATATTCAGGGAAGTCCGGGCAGGTGATGTGTCAGTGCGGGCTACCGACCTTGCTACTCACGTCACGCCTGTCACATAGCTACGGGAGGCAATTTTACAGGTGTCTGCGGTGGGCGCAAAGATAGGAGGACTGCACTTTTTTCAGGTGCACCAACAGTAGTTTATTTCTATGTTATCTCAACTTAACACCGCTGCTCAGAGTTCATTGGAATCAAAATTTAAGAACACCGCTTCTGATTCTAGTGCTTCTATTTCTACGGTATACCAGTTGGACAGGTTCACTCAGGGTTCTTGAGTGTCAGAGTCAGGCAGAATTGGTCGTGATATGCTGCTATATTTTAAAGTCAACATTATATTTTTTCCTTGTAATTTTGAAATGTTATTATTTCTTCTTTTTTTAGGTCCCATTACAATACATATTAGTTTATTAAGGTGTATTTCACTTTTGTGTAGGTAATTGTGCTTCTGTGATGTGAACTGAAATATTTTAGTGATATAAATATTTTGTATTTTCATGTCTTAACATTTGAACTAATTTTTAGAATATTTTCTATTTTCATGTTCTTCAATCTTCACAGTTATCTCCTCTTTATGATTACATTAAGAATGTTGATAAATTTGTAAAAAAAATTGCAAATAAGTTGTTTACAAAACACATGAACCAAACAGTTAAACAACTTATCCATAACAGGGGCAGATTAATCATTTATCCAGAATTAGTTGTTCTCAAAATGTACTAACCAAACAACCAATCATCTTATACGGATCCTTTGGTCATCAGTAGATTATCATGATAAGTTGCTTATCAGCATAAGGTGGATAAGCTGCAGCTGCCCCAAACAAACCATTAGTTTTCAGATGCGTTTGAGGGCAATTTATTCGTTACGTTTGCATTTTAAAAATGCATTGAGACATATGTCTATCATGTTTTAAGTGTGCATTCTAAAATGGCGGATGAGGCTCCTTAATAATGCAGCCGCAGGGTCAACCCCGTGGCCCGCCTTCATAGCTGGCGTTCTTACCCGACTGCCCTTGGTGATGACAATGACAGATAGAGAGAGAAAGGAGAGGAAGCAGGTTCTCATCAACTTTGCCCTCACTTCTTGTTGGCTTCCTGGCTAACCTATAATCCTTATTAGACATTGGCAAATTTGATTTCCATCTCCTTCTTGTTGTCGATTTTTCATTGATTTTTAGTGCTTTTTAACAATGGATTTGGATGAGTATAACTACTTGGAGAAATCAGTTGACGTTCCCTGGATCCGCAAAGATATAGGTCTGCGTGACTCTTGACACCATTCCGAGCGCGAGAAGGATGGTGGTGACCGCAAAAGAGATGTATATAGACAGGGAGGCAGAACGATGAAGGAGGAGCTACAACAACTCTAGAAAGAATGATATTAAGTACTTAAGAGAAAAGGAGGGGTCTAGGAGCAGGAGAATGAGGAAGCGAGATGAAAGGACATGTGACATTATTATTATGACATAAGAATTTTTCCTTTTTGAAATTTGTTGACTAGATGTAATTTTTTTGTTTTAATTTCTATTTGTGCGAACAAAGTTATTATTCACATGCCTTCAGTTTGTTTTTTTTATTTATATTTTTGAGATTCTTGTTTCTTTAACATTGATATCTCGCATTTTAACTTCAATTCTTCATTTACAAATAGTTTGCATCTTTGATTTACTATATTATGAGACACTTAGAAGAGAATTTGTGTGGGCAACTAAAGTTGATTTGTCACATGGGGTACTTATTTTATCTGTTCATTCTTGTACTTGTCATGGAAAAATTGATCTTGAAAATAAGCCAAATTTTTAGTTTTATTAATTGAAGAGTTTGGGCATGAGGAGACCAAGTTTTATAATTAAATTTGATATGGCTAAATTTTCAATTGCTGGCAAGGTGATTTTGGTAGATCCTAGAACATGTTAGTAGAATCAAGTGGTTTATAGGGAAGGTTGAGAACACAAGAAAGGAATTCATATAATGTAAGTTGAAACTGGTCCTTAGCCCCGTAAAGATGCTAGATTATTTTTCAGTATCTTGTAATTTAGTATCAAATATATAGCTATGATAGTTCCGTTGTAAACAACATTACTGCACAATGACATAATGATCATTTTTCCAGAAACAACTATAAATACATTATTTTACAAATGCACAAACTAAACACCCAATCAGCTTATCCGGCTAAACTGCTAATTAGTCGCTTATCAGGATCAGCAGCTTATCAATAAATTATTAATTAGTTGTAGCTTCCCCAAACAGACCCTTAATCACGATTGTATCTGCAGCGATGCTTTTGGGTGATCCGTGAGTTGGGGTGTAAATGAGGCTGCTCGAGCTTGAGCTCCAGCTGGGCCATTAATAAACTCAAGTTAGTCTATCAGGTCACAAATTTAAGTTTGAGCTCATTTACTAAATTACCAAGCTTAATCTCAAACTTGTCTCAGCTCATTGGCATCGCGAGCTAGCGCTATTAGTTTATTGTTGGTCATTTTGATACAGTTTATGATGAGTTAATGCTGCATCCTCCTCCTCCTCTAGCCACCAATATCTTCTTCAATCCACTTTTATAAACATTGAATCTTAAATTCAAGCTCACGAGCCAACTTCAACCACTACGAACCGATCTCAAATTTCCCATTTGAGCTTGATTAGAGCTCGATGTTACAGACTAACTCATCTCAAGTAACCCATGTAGCTTTAGTGCTTCTTTCTTTACACTAAATGAGTCTAACTGTCACAACGCTTGAACTTGAAAGCACAAAACACTCTTGGAAGAATAATAGGGAGAATTATTGGAGAACGAAACACTTCACTAAAAAAGAGTGGTTGCGACACTTGAATGCTTATGAACCTTGGATGCTCATTAGATGGCTACAAATGAGGGGAGAGATTTATATTTGTAATCCTCTCCAAGTCTAATGGAATCTTCTAGATTACATTAGAATAGTCTAGTTTCCAGATATTTTTACACCATTCTCGCCCTAAAACTTTCTAAGTTATTCTTGAGTTATTCTTGGAGTTTCTCCTTCTAATATTCTCTAGAATGTGGTGGAGTCTTCTAGAGATCCTAGGAGTGCTCTCTACGTTATGGTCTTCTTTATAATATTCCATCCCATGGTTTTCTTATTAATTTATTGAATATGGCGGAATGTGACACTCTTCCCCACTTAAGCTCGTAATGACCTCATTGCGGCTTCTAATTGATATTGTTGGTTTTTTTTCCATGTGTCTTCATATTTCATTTTCTTGTCTGCCCACTTCTTCATTCTTTTGGTAGCCTTATGTAATGTGGCTCGAGCTAACTCCTTTTACCCGTTCCAGGATTTAGCGAACTTGAAGATGGTTGTGTTTTTTCTCTCATACCCGGTTGTAGGGGAGAGCGGTACCATGTAGCAAGACTTCATGGCTGGTGACTCCGTTCTTGGCTCTAGCCTAATTTGATGATCTTTCTTCCTTCTTAGTGGTAGTTCTTTTGATACTTCTGGTGAAACATCTTTAACTTTTTCAAGTACTACCACCACTTTTCTTGGCAAGTCTTCTTGGGGCTACAATTCTTCATCGGAGTCATGAAGAACAACCAAGCGGGTCTACTCATCTATGGAATGTTGTCCTTGAAATGGATGGTTGAAATCATTTTGATTTTCTATTTGTTAGCCCTTCTTGTTGATACTAGGCAGGCTTGATTCTCTTTCATGATACACATGCTAATGGCGAATTATATTGGGAATGCTCTTGCTTGATCTAAGGTATTTACCCCTAGATCAACTTTAAAATCATCCATCAGAGTGGAAGAGAAGTCTAAGTACTTGACCACGCTCCCATACTGGCCTTTACTTTCATGGCTATTCCATGGATTGGCCTTATTAATGAATCAACTACCTTTATGGAGCCGTCTGATCCCGATGTTATTTATATATATTAATGCAATGTACGCGATTATATTCTTAATTTTCCTTAATTATTATTCTTACTTTGCAACGACATCAAAAACTTGATCCCGAGCAACAACTAGGAATAAATTGGACTTCAAAGAAAATAAGAATATGATTATTATGTTTAATATGACATACTACTTAAGTATATGCATCGTTATCAAGTAATATAAGACTTTTTGATTAAACCCTGAATATCAAACCCACAGGGAAAATTACAATATGCAACTACAAAACAGAAGAAATTAGGTAGCGAATTCTACTTAGCAAAATATTCTTACTTAAACTCTACATGTTATAATAAAACTGAAAGTTAAATTCTTTTTATAATTTTAGATAATTGTAAATAAAGTAAGAAACTAACTAACTTAACTAAATATTTGCGAGATGAATGTAATATAAATAAAATATTTTTTTCCTTATCATGATTCAGTAACAAGTATAGAAATTCTGTTGTGGAAGTATTCAAATTATGTTGTGTCAAAGAGAAGCAATAATATTATTTACACTTACTAGAGATGATATAAAAAATATTGACTAATTTACAGTTTGAATAATCTTGAAGACGGATTAGGTAATGAAGATACTAGCTCTCACTCTAGAGTTCCCTCTTCTCCCTCAACCTGAGGGGTAACATCTCGTATCTAAACCTAAAACTATAAATCAAATTAGGGGCTTCAGTCAATCACTCTAAAGTTCTCTAATTCTACACCCTTCAAAGTTTATTTCCCCATTTATTTGCACTCAACCCCATGAACTACTTTTTCATCTATGAAAACAAATGTGATTCTTACCATTTGTTGACTAAGATAACACCATCTTGGATCTTACAAGTTCTCACAATAGGTATTAACATCTTAATTGGTCAAATCAAGAAGTAAATAAAGTAAAGGTTTAAAATCATCACAACTTCTTTCAACATTAAAGACTAATACTTCACACAAATTCCATCCAATACTTAATCATTTATCATTTTATGGAAAAAGAAAAGAAAACTACTCAAATTCATGAAGAAAACACAACCACACTTAAGTTTAAAAGTAGAAATCATGCACACAAACAAGAAGTCTAAATTAAAATCAAATGCAGTCATAAAAAAAAAAAACTTATTTCAAATCCTCTCCACCAAAGTCTTAAAGTTCCTTTGAATCTCTTCCTTCACTTATAATACAAACTAAAACTTAAAATAAAAACAAAAGTGGCGGCGACGACGTGTGGCGATTGGCTCTGGATGGATTTTTGTGGATGATTATGAATTGATGGATGGATGGATGATTATGGATGGATCTTCAATCCAAGTCTTCTTTCATAATTTTCTCGGGTGTCTTCGTGTCTCTTCAAAAAGGTGTCTCCATTCAATGAATCTTCTAGAAGTTGCCGCCTCAAAAGCCAATTGAATAAATTTTTGTGTCCATGGGATATTTCCCACATTTTCACCAAGAGTTGCTTCAAACAACTCTTTAAAAATTTGTCCAAATACATTGAATCATCAAGTAACTACTTTTGGCGCTTAAGCGCAAGGTACTTGGCACTCAGACGCGGCTCTCTCTATTTCACTGGAGCATAAGCGACAGTCCTGGGCACTTAGGCATCTCAGTTCATTTTCACTCCTTCATTTTTGCTCCAACTTTTCCAAATTTGATCATTTTTCACTCCTTTCACCATTTTTCATCCATTTGATTGTACATGAAAGAAAACGATTGTACATGAAAGGAGACGCACAAATACCTTTTATTAAAGCGCAATATCTAAAAAATTTGTATAAAAATGTGTACATAAAGACTTTTTATTTATATATATTTTAGGTGTATCAAAATCCACCAAACTTAAAATATTACTTGTCCTCAAGTGACACTCCAATCCTTTAAAACCAAAATAAGTAGATTATGTAAATGAGTTTCTTTAGGATATTCTAAAATTTTGATGTAGAAATATGGTAGTCTGATTTAGAAAAAAATAACATTAGTATATGAGACCAACTTGGAGTTTAGAAATTTTTAATGTAAAAAAATCTGAAAATATGAGTTCCATATGAGCTCTTATCTAGTTTAGAAATATTTGTAAATTCTCTAAATATAGAGTTTAGGCATTATATCCTCTCCACTTAAAAATTTTTATTAAGAATAATTATATTTACTATATTATTTTATTAAGATTAATAGTTTCTCAAGTCTTATACTTTAAAAAGATCAGATGTGGGGTAAATTTTTAATTAGGCACTAATCCTCAAGCTTCTCCTCCCTTTTTCAGCTTTATTTTTCTTTTTATCTTTTTTTATTTTTTTTTCATAGGTAAGGATTACTATATTTGGATAGACCATTAATGAATTTGAATTCTACTCCTTTCCTAAAATAAATTTTTGATAGAAATCTTTTACTTATAAATATAATAATAGTTTTGAAAATTATTTTAATAAAAGAAATTTAAGTATTAAAAATAAGAGTCTAACGTTTCTAAATTTTTCAAAAATACAATTTATCCTACTAAAGATAGTTACACAATATTTATCATTTCTATACTAAAAATTTTTAACTTTAAGTTTTTCATCATTATTATAAGTTTTAACTAAATTCCCTTATAAAAAAGTAATTCCAAAGTCTTTTTAGTATAACTATAGTTATTGCAGTTATGCAACATTAGCATCATATATATATATATATATATATATATACAGACAGGAATGAAAACTAAAAATAATATGCTTGCAGAGATTTTTACAACCTAAATATACAAGCACAAAAAATTAAAAATAAGAGTAAAAATTAATTGATCAAATTTTACTTTACTTAACATATAGAAATTCATTAGACTTCTATGCAGTGGAGGATAACATAAAAGCAAACAAGCATACTAACAAAAATTCACAATTGCAACATAAAGAAAATACCTAGTAGTAAATTGAAAATTTAAAACATGAAGTTCTTAAGTGAAAGTTAGTAATACTCTAAACCTCCCTAAGATTCAAGATTAAGTTTAACACAGAATAACTAAATACAACCTTAAGGGTTCTTCTGGTTGGCCTATATATCGTCTTTGGTTCTTATCACGTGTGAAATCCCAATGAAGAAAACCAAGTTCCTCTACCTTTTTCAGTGATATGGCTTTCAAGGTTCGTTTGGATGGTCATTTTCTGGTGATATGCATATGTGACACACAAGATCGGCATTACGCAGTTTAAAAGCAACCCTGAACCTTTTTTATTGGATTATATACCGTATACTCTGAGACCTCATAGTAGCCAAAAAACTTTAATTGATTACTTCCATTGTTCATTTTCACTAATATTGCATCTAAAGGTTGGTATTTTATGGATTTAAGCCTCAAAGAAAGATAAGCTTGAGGAATTCCAATACCTTCTGAGCAGTGTACTAATACTACGAACTATAAAATTCCATGCTTACTTTGCAATAAACATATAGTTACGGGAGATAGTTTTACAGGTGTACAAGGAAAAAAACAAAAAATTGTGACTTCTTTAAGTGAGCGGAATGGGTTGAGGATTCCACCCCCGATAGTGATAGGACATGGAGAGTTTCCATGGAAGATGACTTATCTTATGACATACACCTAATATTATCATATTATTATTTATTATTTTAATAGTATTTTTTTAATTTGGTTGTCATGTTACTTACTGTTTAGTGAGGTGTCTATTTTTAATTTGTAATGTTAGAATTAGATATTTTCCTTTAACATGATTAATTCTATTATAAACAACATTATAGTACAAAGGTAGAATGATCATTTGTTTAGAAATAACTGCAGCACATCTGTTTCAAAATTATAAAAAATAAACAAACAACCAACTTATCCCCAATAGCTTCAACACAGCAGTTTCCCACCACAGTTGTTACAAAATAACTTTTAAATAAGTTGTAGCTATCCCACAACTTTTTTCAGATATGAAGCAATCATTTGATAAAAATTACCAACTAAAATTGAAAAAAATAAAATTTTTGAATCTAAATTAAAATTAGAAGGGTATCTACAACTTAAGCAAGTCTGGATGTGAAAGGTTAAAGGGTTTTGCAAAGTGATTTAAGAGGGTCAATGATTGCTGGAAGAAAGAGGAAGGAAATTTTCACAGGGAGGACTTGATGAATCCTGAGAAGTAGCACAAGAAGAAGACATATAAATGGAGGGCTTGACATAGAAGGGGAATAAAGTTCCTAAAGGTGTTATTTTTTAATATTAAAGTTGTTTTAGGTGTTTTCTAGGTAAATATAATGTTTTAATTGTGAGATATGTAAACGGTGGGGTGCTTAGGTGTTTTATATGGGTCAATGATATTGGATGTGATGGGATCTCAACTTCAATGTTATGGTTAAGTTTATGAGCTCAAAGGCAAATGAGTGAGGCTGGATTTCAAGTGGGGAGGTTGATGATATTTTTCACTTGGGTAAAAGAGAGTACCAGGTAGAAGACTTCACAGTACATCAGATGAAAAAATATGAAGGTAGTGGCTCTATTACATAGACTGATAAGCAAGTCATCTTCTGCTTTGAACATTTTGGCAACCACATGTGCAACTAATATTATTTTACTACAGAGAACAAATATTTACACAATCCCCTCGTGGATACACTTACTCCTATAACTATCATAAGAGAAAGCCGCCATTAAGAAGAGAATTAGAACCAAAGAAAGCCTAAAAAAGTGGTCTTTACCTACATAACACTCAAAACACTAAAAATCTGAGTAGTTAGATATTCCACACCCTAAACATTAAATTTTTATATTACATGCCCAAAATACATTATATGTTATGCACAATATTATCTAGTTACTTCCATCTCCTCCCCATCTAACATTCATGTGGGAACTCCTCTGCACCATTAAACCTCATAATGGAAAATTATGGAAGCCACAAGGGGTTCGTCGGTGAAGGCATCAACGAGATTTCTTCATCGGGTTTGTTGGCGATGATGCTTTGGGCTCCTCATCTTTCTCCCATTTCTACACATACCCAAAACTCCCTCGCAAGCATAATCACCTTAGATGACTAAGCTTTAGTGGCTCGCTTCCATTCTATCTTGAAATAGGGTAACACCTCAGCTCAACTCTGCATGCCTAATAAATTATGCTTGGTGTTGTGGATGAGTGGAGAAGTGGGTTGAATTTATGCTTTGTTTTGTCACAGTTTGGGGCCTCATTTCTCTTGATAATAAAATAATAGTGTTTTTTGGTTGATTTTATTTCCAAATGTTTTGTTTTCTTATTATCAAGTCCAAGCCAACATTTTTTGTTGTGAAAACCCTTCTTGCAATTTACAGAAATTGAAATTAGGGCTTATAAAATTTGATATCAAGAAATTGACATATGAGATTGACTTCCCTATGTCTCATGAATCCCAAACTACCCATGACATCATTCATAAGCATTAAACATAACTAGGAAGATTTATGTACATACTACTCAATTCATTTATATTTAAATATCTGAAATTATAATGTCAAAGTAAAAGGAGTTGTGGATGTTGTTGTAGAGTTGTTGCATAGTTAAAATGTTTATAGTCTTTCATCTTAGTTTAGAATGAACATTTCATAATATGTCACCATCAATTTTACCGCCAGACGATTAAATACCTATATTGTTCATTTATTGGTTGACAACAATATCACTATTTAATGAAATAAATTATAAAAAATTAATTTGTCATAATTTGATGTTGGTTTTGTTACAAGCTATAAAATCTTCATGCCGAGCAATTTTTCATTCACCACTAGAGAAAGGTGTTGGCCTCATTTTTTGTTGAGGTTTAGTCTTTCTTTCTTAGGAGCCTGGGAGCTAGCCATAGGACTTTCATATTGACTATTCCTAAAGGAATAGTGATGGTACCATCACCAATAAAACTTCCAAACTTTTCTTTGCTCATCTTGAAGTTCCATATGTTAGTTTTAACCTCTAGCACTTAGTAGGTGGAGCAATATGGAAGAGCTTAAGAGGGGTTCCACATATGACTATCTGACCTTAGGGTAGACCCTTGGTGATGTGGTTTGTTCTAGCATATACTTGCACTTCACACTTTCATTTGAAACTTAAACCCTAACCTACACATGTCTGGTTTGGTTCCCTTGCCTCTTTGGAGACCCATGTGGGTGGCCCCCTAAACCCTTAGTCCTATTTTAGGGTGGATAAGACCAGCACATAGAGAATCCAAAGTAGGGTTTCTTTGGTCTCATGACACTATGAGGGTAATTATATGATCAACATTTGCATCAAATCTCAACATTACCCAATTTTGGCCTTTTAGCCCAAAACTTTCTCATAATTACCAAATTGCCCTTAACACTCCAAAATTCCAAGGTTGGTCCAAATCCCTCAATTTTGTTCAAAAATCATCTCAAATCATTTCATACAATCAAGATTACCCAAAACATCCCAAAAATTTCATATTTACCAAAATACCTCCAAATTTATCAAAATTACCAAAATGCCCCTGGTGGCTAAAAAATTCTCAAATCCTCTAAAATCATTTCAAATACCCCTAAAACAATTCTTGACCATCTATTGGATCTAATTTAACAAAATTGACTCACTTTTACAAAAATCCCAAATTTGCCCCTAAGTGCCTAAAGTCCCCAAGTCACCTTCAATCTCCACCAAATTGATCTCAAATCTCCTCAATTTCAATTTTAAACTCAAATTCATCATGTCCTAATCCAAGCCCAAGTGAATTGCCTCAAATTGACCCAAAATCCAAAATCCTCTAAATTGAACTTCATGATCAATTAAATGCCCCAATTTCAAATTCACATCAAATTCAACATATCTAAGTTCAATTTCAATCAATTCCAATTCAATTTGATTGGATCATGATCAATTTACAAAATTAAAATCATCATATGCATGTTAAGAGCCCATACCCATGTGCATTTTCAAAAAGCTCATGACTTTAATTTTAAAAGCCCAATTTGAGCCCAAATGACAAAGAAATCTTTTCTCCATCATCTCAAGGCATTTAAGGCATCTAACCATGGCTTCATACCAAACCTAGACATGCATACATGAAACTTTATCCGAATTAGGCATCATGACATACTTTTTTAAAAATTCATAAAAATCCAAAATTCTATTTTCATGAAAGTTTTCCATGACCCCATACATGGCATGACATGTCCCATAGAGCCTTCCATGGGCATCATAAAGTCAAATTTGCCAAAAATGGCAAGAAGAGGTGACTCTTCCTTCTTTCCATTCCACTTGGACTTTACCCTTCTCATGCAACATTTAAACTCTTGCCCAATCCCCAAACCTGTCATTTGGCTTCACCCAAACTTACTTGAGGACTTTAAATATCAGTCTTAACCATTTTAGGGCCATGATAATCCAAGTGAACATGGGATCAAACCCAAGCTAGCAAACTTAACCCAAACCTCAACTCTCCCTTGGACTTCTACCTTGGAGCCCCCTTGGACCCAAATTGATTCCACCACTCAATCTCTCTGACTCACCTAAGCCTGAGGGTGACATGTCCCTGGTCGGATAACCACCACAGCCGCCGGAAAACACCCAGTTCGAGAATACCTAAATGGTTTAAAATGGGTACACTGAGTTCTTTGCCCATTACTGATTTGTAGAAGAATTGGAATTGTTATTCCAATTAAAATTTGAATGATTCTTCCAACCTGGGTTATAATAGTTTGAATAAGGGTCGTTGGGTCTATTAATAGCATTTTAGGTCTCATATGAAGGTTGAACATTCACAAATTGCCCAGATGAATTCTCTTCCATCATAGGAGGTGTTGGAGAATAATTCATCCCATAATGATCTAATTTCCTTGATATTGCAGCAATCTGCGAAGCTAACATAGATATTGCATCAGAATCATGGA
>NW_018164677.1:487448-488054 GCF_001263595.1 Phalaenopsis equestris
GGATTTGCATAATCTCTTAGGGGTCTAGGTTGGTGTTCATTCTCTATTTCTTGATTGTTCACGTTGTTTTCCATTGTATCAGAATTTCTAGGTTCTCTTCTTAATTTTCTAATTCTTCTAACAGTGCGTTCTAATTCTGAATCGTAAAGTATAAGATTTTCAGGTCCAAATTTATGCATACAATTTGAAATCAGTACTCAGTAATATAATTAACTAAATAAAAATAAGTTGCAATTTAAGTAAAAATTTTCTAATAATCCTAATTTTTCTGTTACTCTGATCGAAATTTTACTCACTCAATCACTCACTCACTCCCCGGCAACGGCGCCAAAAACTTGATAGCGACTTTATATATGCAATAAAATATAAGATAAATATGGACGTATTAAATATTCAATAATTGTAAAGTCACACTTATCAACGCAAGTATATGTATTGCTCAAGTAATATAGGGCTCTAATGGAGTCTTAGATATCGATCCCACAGGGAGTAGTTTAGAATTACGGACTAAGACCTTAGAAAAGTAATACTTAAATAACAACAACGACGTTCAATTTGCTTATCTGTCACTAATAGACAATTGAAATAAATAAATAATTTTAATAA
>NW_018164677.1:488316-489005 GCF_001263595.1 Phalaenopsis equestris
AACATCTACACTTCAGCACCTAAACGATAGGACCGAATTGGGGATTTTAGTCTGTCATTCTAAAATCTCCAATTCTACGTCCGATAATAATATTTCCCTATTTATTTGTGCCCAATTTCCAAGGGCTTTGACCTCGTTGAATCTTGGATGTAATCTTCACTTTAGTTGTAAAACTCAACATATTTTAACAAATCAATTGGCCAGATTGAAAGTAAATTAAGATCGAAGTGAAAAAATCACAACAATTTCTAAAGTTAAAAAGTCACAACAATTTCTTAAACATTTTCATGGCTTCTCTAATTCAAATCACCATGTCACAAATCTTGAGACAATGAGAAAGACAGAGAAAACTACTCAGAACTCATGGGGAAAACACAACAAAACTCGGAATTCATATATAAAATCAAAGTCATACAAACTAAAACAAGTAAATAACTTATCTCTAAATTCTCCCCAAGAACACTTCTCAAAGTTCCTCTGAATCTCTTTCTTTCTTTACAGCACACAGAATTCCTCTTCGATGTAGCAAGGAGGAAGAAATCTCTCACTTTCCCTCCACTCTTACAATTTCTCGAAGAAATCGACACAATTGTTACACACTAATGGAACCTTCAGGGCCACTAGACTCTCACCACCTCCTCTCTTCTCTCCTGGGCCTCTTAATTTTTGGCCAAAATGTTCTTTTAAAG
>NW_018164677.1:489105-490125 GCF_001263595.1 Phalaenopsis equestris
GAAGATTGTGCAAATTCGTGCAAATTGTGGAACTGAAGATTTGTTCAACTTCACAATGAATGTGGTCTAACCGAAGATGAGTAGGAAGACAAAAGAAAGATGCAGTTATGTAGATTAAAACCGTCAGACCCTTTTCGCAAGCTATCGTAGACTAGAAGTCTTGTGGAAATTCCACGAACAAAGTATAAGAGGACACAGAGTATCTATGAACAAAGTATGAGATAGAAGATTTTGGGTCAAGTAGAAGATTTTGGGTCAAGAGATGACAATGATGATAGGCCGAGGAGGCTCAACAAGGTCAGGATTGGAACGTGGTTCCGGATTTAAAATGTTTTGATTTTATTTGATTTAATGTTGTTCTGTTGTGGTTTAAAATGTTGAATTTAAGTTATTAAACTTAATTTTGTTCACATCGTTCTTTTGTCTCTCTGTTTTGTTCAAAACGGGACAAACTTGTTTCAACAGCGATTAAATCAATCGCACAGACAATCGCTTAGAGTGGCAGCTATGAAAATGTATTGATCTTCTGTAAGTTGTTGAAGAAAAATCTTAACTTTGTTGAAACTGAGTACAGTGATATAAGATAGGATAACATAATCTATGTCGTAGTCATCAAATCATAGCAATAGCATCTGCTTGCGCACCTTCGGAGTTAGGCAGAAACTAACCCTTCCTTTTAAAATATAATCCAGAACCGGAGTCCCTTCATGTATGTTTAGAGGCGTGCTGTCTCTAGGCGGTCACAGCTCCAAAGGTTGTAAGCCCTCTAGGTCTGGACCAGGTCGATATCCAAACGGTACCTTGCTATCATCCATCTTTCTGAAGGTTATTGAAACTCTTCTTCGCGGAACTCCCGGGATACAGTGTCTAACTAAATCTGCCCCATTCCCTTTAAGTACCAGGACTGACCCGAGGGGTAAAGGAATTTCAGCTGAGCCTCGAAACTCTCCTGGGCCGATCGTCCGTAAGTCACTGCCAAACCAAATGTTGCATTCACTGATGAACGAGACGGTGGAGAAC
>NW_018164677.1:490191-504146 GCF_001263595.1 Phalaenopsis equestris
GCTATTACGCACGCAGTTGGCCGCCAATACCACAACACCATTTTCTTTCTGGATCATCCTCTTTATAATTGATGGTATCAGATCCATCTCGTCGTGTCTTATAATCCCTGGGGGATTTCCTTCATTATCATATGTGAAGTTATAACAGCAACCACACTGAATGGTGATCCGTCTTTTTCCTCTCATCCATTTCTGAGGCTCAGAATAAGTCCTTTTTCTTAAGCGACCTGCTGCTCGGCCCAGGTCTCTGAGATGGGAAGACATAGTCAACTATCCACATTTGTTCACTCTTAGAAAACACGTCGGTATAGAATTCAAGTCCTTCAAGAATGTTGATATACTTTCCCTGATCTTTTCACGATGTTCAAAACGCTGTTTTCGGACCTTCTAGAACATTTCCAACTCTTCCTCTGAAATTATTAGCAACTTCCTTGGCTTACCAAGTGGTGGGACATAGGACTGAATGTCTTGGACTTTTTTCATTCTCCTTTGCAGTAGGGAGAGCTTCTTGAACTATATGTGTTACGCGCGACGTGGGGGGCGTGTATTTGGCGAGTGTGCGAGTTTCGTTGGCTTTCAACTCTTGACTGGTTTATTGCCCGGAAAGGTAAGGTACCCTTGACTGATTGCTCCAGTAACTCTTCTTTCTCATGGTTAGAAGATCTTGTACAACTGGCTCACTTGATTGTTTTTCTTCTAGACGAGCAAGTACCCTGTGCTTGCGGCGAGCGAGGTTCCTCCGCTGCGAACGTGTCATGGGGATCTTCCTCAGAGGGGCACTGATGAGCTCACCCCCTGCTGTCATGACCATGGACCTTATTTTGGTGGTCTCCTGCACTGGACCATCATTAGTTTGAGCTACCTTGCTGACTTCTTCAAGTTTCCTCTTTTTTGTGAGTATGTTTTCCTGCTTGCTTCGGAACTCTAGCACAGGCTTCTGATCTTGTACCTCTGCTTGATTTACCACTTCAAGTAGGGGCCCCTCGTATACCATTTCAACTTTCTCGAAGTCTAAGTCGAAATAAACGATGGCTCCCTCCGCCACTTTTTGCTCGTTCAGTGCGAGATTAATGTCATTTTTGAAGGAGAAAATCAGCTTCTTGCCCGACATTTTCCTGCAGAAAACAGGAAAACAAGTAAGTCAGCGTGCTGAATTTCAACTTAAACGAGAACAAAACTTAGTTGTGATTGTTTTTTTTTTGTTTAATTATGATTATAAAGATTCAGAACTCAAATTCAAGATTTTGTGAAAAGTCATTATGCCAATTTCCATTTTTTAAGTTGTGAAATAAAAAAAAATTTATTATTGGACCCAGTCATAGACAACTATCACATCTGTGTTTCTAAGAACAAGATTCAATCTTTAAAACATCAAGATGCGTAATATTTCTTTAAATATCTCCCGTTTATCGGGGGCATAGGCCTATCGCCCTGACAATCTACCAATTGATATGACCCTCCGGAGTAACCCTTCTCAACCACGAACGGTCCCTCTCAAGTCGGTTCAAATTTACCTCCTATCTTGCGGTGTGCAAGAAAAGGTCGTCTGAGTACAAGGACCAGATCACCGACTTTAAACGTTCTTGAGCGGACCAGTTTATCGTGGACCTGTATCTTCTTCGCTTGGTATAACTCCAAATTTTGTTGCGCTAATAGTCTTTTTCCTTCGAGACTTTCAAGCTCTTCAAGTTGGAGTTTAGCGTTCTCTTCTGTTGGTATCTTGTTTGCCACCGCTATCCTGAGGGACGGGAGTTGTACTTCCAGAGGAAGCACCGCTTCGGTTCCGTACATGAGGGCATATGGTGTGGACTATGTAGGAGTTCTGAATGTTGTTATATATGCCAACAAGGCTTCTAGTAACTGTTCATGCCATCGTCTCTTGTTGTCGTCAAGTGTCTTTTTCAAGATTTGCACAAGTGTTTTGTTAAAAGCCTCTCCAATCAATGTCGTGTCGTTTAACGAAACTGTTAATTTTGGTGCTTTTGAAAGCCAAACCGTTGTCTGAAATGATTCTGTGTGGGATGCCAAAACGGTACACAATCTGATCTTTAAAAAATTGAAGGACATGATGTGCTTTGACTTCTCTTAACGGTACCGCCTCTGCCCATTTCGAGAAATAATTTGTTGCTACAAGTATGAATTTGTGGCCTTTTGAAGACGGATGGTCTATTGGACCCACTATATCTGTGCCCCAACACTCGAATGGTCACGATGCAATTGTAAGATGTAGCACGTTCGGAGGTTGATGCAAGACCACTCCGTGCACTTGGCATTGGTGAAATTTTTAGCGGTTTCCATTGCTGGCCAGTAGTAACCCAATCTCTTGATTTTCATTTTCATTTTATTTTCATTTTCGGGCCCCATTTTCGGGCCCGACTGGTGAGCTCCACAAAGTCCTGCATGTGTTTCTTTGACAATGTCATGTGCTTCTGTCTAAAACATCGTAACCACATTTGATCGAATGATCTACGGTACAAGACATTGTACACCATGGCATATGACAAGGCCCTCTTCTGTATCTGATGTGCTGCTGACTTATCATCCGGTAGTTGCCCTGTTAGCAAATAGTCTATAAATGGTTGGCGCCAATCCTCCGTAGACTCAGTCACTGCTATCAATGTTTCTTCCTTATCTTGTCTATGGAGAGTATCCATGTCAATTTGGGATAGGACATGGAGTCCTTGAACTGTTATGTCGATAAAGTCCTCTTGTGCGCATGTAAATTCCTTAGCGAGCTTGGCTAAAGCGTCTGAGAAGTGCGTTATCTCCCCGAGGAATTTTATACAATGTCACATTGGGAATCTTTTCTAGTAATTTCATCGTGTATCGGTGGTATTGTTCCAATTTGGGTTTTAGGATCTTGTACCGTCCGACTACTTGTTGAATTATGAGTTGTGAATCGCCGTAGATGTCGATGTCTGTTATGTCCATTGATACTGCCAACTGCAACCCTGTTATTAGTGCTTCGTATTCTGCTTCGTTGTTTGTACATGACTCTGTTAAATGGTAGGAAAATCTTAACATTCCTCGATCCAGTGTGATGAATATTAGTCCAATTCCTGCTTTGCCGGGCACTATTGTTTGCATTCCTTTATCTTTCCTTGCTGATGAAGCTCCGTCAAAGTATAGCTCCCAGCGTCGAATATTGGGGATTTCCAGGCTCATTATCTGTTCATCTGGGAGGTCGTCGTTGAGAGGAGATTCGACCGATAGTGGGTGCGCTGCGAGAAAATCTGCTAACACTTGCCCTTTAATGGGTCGAAGGTATGTCGAACTGCAACAATATCATTGACCATCTTGCCAATCTTCCAGACAGTGTCGGCCGAGTCATCAAGTATTGTAGTGGATTAAATCTTGAAATAAGGGTGACCTTATGAGAAAGCATGTAGTGTCTGTGTTTTTGGGTGGCGAAGATTAATGCCAAACAATGTTTCTCAATAAAAGGATACCTCACTTCCGTCGGAATTAAACGACGACTAAGGTAGCAGAGAGCATTTTTCTTACCTTCGTTGTTAACCTGAGCCAGCAGGATCCCGAGAGAATCGTCTAAAGCCGCGATGTAAAGTATCAACGGTCTGCCCGAGACTGGTGTCGCTAGTACAGGAGGTGACATTAGGTATTGTTTAATTCTTTCAAAGGTCTGTTGGCATTTCTCGTCCCAAGTGAACTTGACGTCCTTTTTTATTAATGCTAAAAATGGCTGAAAACGTCCTGACATATTAGATATATAGCGTCTTAGATATGTCAATTTCTATTGGAAAGATCGTACTTGTTTCAAAGTCTTGGGGGGCGGCTTTTCCAAGATGACTTTAATCTTCTCTGGGTCGATTTCAATTCCACGGTGACGAACAACAAATCCCAAAAATTTCCCGGAGGTAACACCAAAGACGCACTTTAAGGGATTCATTTTAAGATTAAATTGTCGCAACCGTTCGAAGACAATTCTCAAATCAAGCAAATAGTTTTATTTTTGTTTGCTCTTGATGACCAAATCATCCACATAACATTCTACTTGGTTGTGGATGAGGTCATCGAAGATTCTTGTCATGGCTCGTTGGTATGTTGCTCCAGCATTTTTTAGTCCAAACGGCATCACTGTATAGCAATATATTCCAATTTATGTTCTGAAGGCTGTAAGTGTTGCATCTTCCGGCGCCATCTTGATCTGATTGTACCCGGACGATTCATCCATGAATGAGAAAATTTCATGTGACGATGCGATGTCCACCATTAGTTCTGGGATTGGTAATGGGAATTCATCCTTTGGACATGCTTTGTTTAAGTCTTTGAAGTCAACACAAACTCGTATTTGTCCATTTTTCTTTCTGACTGAGACTGGCACTACATTAGCTAACCATGTAGGATATTGCTCTTCTCTTACAAAGTTAGCCTCTATTAGCTTCTTGATTTCTGCGGTGACTGTTGCTCTATCTCGAGGTGCATTCTTCTAGGAGCTTGCTTCACCGGGATCATATTCTGGTCCACTCCAAGTCTATGAACTGCAATTTCAGGAGCTAAACTGGGCATTTTCTCGTAGCTCAATGCAAAGCAGTCTCTTAATTCTAACAAAGTTTGACCAACTTTGTAGACTCCTCGTCACTGAGTAGGAAACTTATAAAAGTGGGTCTAGGCTCCTCTTTGGTTCCGAGATTGATTTCTTTCAATTCGTCGACTGTTGACTTTATTTCTTCTTTAAACTCGGGTGGAGCGTCCTCTATCGGAGAGTCTTCAGAATCATCTTCGACCCCGAAGAAATCCTTTCCTGATCCATTAGTAACAACCATGCAAAATTCCGTGTCATCGACTGGTCCTACTGTGCCGAACCCAATACCTTTTTTTGAGTTGTGAGTTCGATTGTTATTACTCCATAGTTCCTCGAAAAGGTGTAACCTGTCTTTCGATAATTGTTTACGTACAAAACCCTGTTGAACTAATTTTTAAACACACGGAGAGTACCATCCGACAGGTAATTCCATTAATTCATTAGAAGTGTTTTCTTCTAGTTTTACATTAATTCCAGAACTAGAAGAGGAAGAGTCACGAAGAAACCTAACTGGTTTTATACCCACATTTTGTACCTCCTTAACCTCAAAACCCTCAACTTTGTGAGAATGGATGGGGGTCAAGGTCATGGCTTGTACATAGTGGTTAATTCTATCATACATTGACTCATACTCAGTTTTTTCTTCATTTTCTAAAAAGATCTCAAATTGAGGTTTCTTTTGATTAACCATCATTGCATCATTCTCAATCTTTTCTTCCTCGGAGCTTTCTTCCAAGTCAATGTTGATGATCAGATCCCTTTGTTCAACGATATCATTAGCTCTTCCTTGTCCTCATCCTCGGCCTCGGCCTTGGATGCGAGATCTAGAAGAACCTCCACCATTTCGTTGTAAAGGAGTGGTGGGACATTGTCGAACCGAAGTGAGATGATCCCGTTTATGCCATCCTTTTGGGACTTCAATTTTGCTTAATGCGACGTCTCTTGAAAATACTGTTTTCTTCGGAGGAGCATAATAGGCAGCATCTTCTTGAATGTCGATTTCATGTATTGAAAACGGCTGCAAGTCTCCTTTTATGAACGCTCTTGGCCATCTTTATAATATTTTATGCATTGGTGCAGAGATGACGGGACCATTCTATATTCATGAATCCACGGTCGGCCCAATAGAGCATTGAATGAAGTGTCTGAATCGATAATATGGAATTTTGCGGTTGTTACCAGATCACCAATCTTCATTGCTAGTGTTATGGATCCCAGGGCTCTTTCTTCTTTCTGGTTGAATTCCCTTAGCATCATTTTATCAGCTGTTAGCATGTTCGTGTCAATATCCAAATATGCTAACGTCTGTAAATTCATCACGTTGATTGATGCTCCTAGATCCACTAACACTCTAGAGAGCAAGAATCTGTCGATATTGACTGAAATGTAGAGAGGACGATTGTGGTCTGTGGTGCCCAGTAGCAAATCTTCATCTGTAAAAATTATTCCAAACTGTTCCTTTAACGACCAAACCTCGTCTAGGATGAGCTGACCAATTGAGCTAAGCAAATTTCTGGATCAAGTAAGGCCTTGATCAAAGTTTCTCTCATTTCCTTTGACAGGATCAAAGCATCGTAAATGCGTCGTAAATGCTTAGTTTGGTAGGCAACTTCCGAAGATGGGCTAGTGCATTATAATCCACTTGGCTATTTAAACTTCTAACATTATGCTCAACATGTGTCTCTTCTATGGAGCTGGCCATGGGTAGGTGTCTGTTTTTCCTTTGTTGTCGGACCCATTGTTGAGGGTAACACCTTTCCTCTTCTCAAATACACCTCTGTTATTTCTTCCATCTTTTGTGTTGGACCCAGAGATTTCTCTTCTGGCATTGTGGTTAATTCTTCGGGATTTGACTCCGAATCCGAAGACTGAGTCCATTACAATTGGGGCTCCGTGCCTCTAGGATGGCATGTTCACCTTCCAAGCTATCGTAGCCCGCGTACTCGACATTTTTCTCTTTATTAGGGGATTCGAGAGAGTTTTGCATGATTTGAGAATTGTCATTGGGATCGAAAATCGAATTAGGTCGGTTATCACTTAACTCATCATCAGAAACAGTCAAAACGTAGCCAAAATAGAAATTCTTTGCATTATAAGTTCCCGGAGGGACGAAGAAATAATCATACAGGGTTGAGGGATTTCTTCCCCAAATCCGTGACAACTAATCTAGGGTGAGTAGACCTCCTTGGTTCCTTGAATCTTGTTTCTTTGACAATCTTCTTTATTATTTCTCGCTGACGTGGCTTGTCTGTCATAGTCGTGAGTGCCGACTTAGCAGGTTCTGAACCCTTATCCAATATCTTTTCAGGAATGTCATTCCAAGCTGCGTTCCAGTCATTATCTGCGGTGTAAGAGTCAATTGGAACAATGTGATCCACCAAAATCATATTAATAGAACCTTGTTCAGGTTCTTTTAAATATTCTTTCGGGATCGTTATGTCCCCATTCTTGAAATTCTTTTCGAGCCATTCTTTGAAGATGAAACAACCTTCTATGGTATGCCCAAGCAATCAGTGATATGGGCAATAATTAGGTTGATCCTTCTTGTCAACTTCCTCCGGTCTCCATGGTTCTGACAGTACGAACTCAGGCTTCTTGATTAAATTTCTGAACATCTTGCCTACCGCTTCGTTCTTGAAAGAGACATCTTGCCTACCGTTTTATGTTCTATTCACTCGTTCGACTTCACTCGTTCGACCTGTCTTCCATTTCCTTGGTACGACCTTTGCTGAGATGACTGTTGCCCGTACCGCTGTGAATGCTTATAGGTTTGTTGGGGCGGCTCGGCTTGGATTTGTATTGGTTGTTTACCTTTATCAACCGTTGCCACTGTTCCTGACCTCTTTTCAAATGTTTTTGCTAGTCTTGGCTTTTCTGTTTTCTCTAGAAATCCAATTTGTTTTGCTTCTTCTTGCAGACTCCTAGCCTTGGCAAGTAACTTTTCAAATGTTTTAATCGTGAATCCCTTTAGCATAAATGCCACTGGACCATGGATGATTTTCAGAAGAATTTTGATCGCATGCCGCACTTGAAGTGGCAGCTCGCATTTCATGTTTAAGTTTCTCCACTACAGAATATAATCCACCAGATTTTCGTTAGGCTTTTGTTTCTCCGCCACAAGATCACCTACAGTGATGTGGTGTTGAGCTCCAACAAACCTTTTAACAAACATGTTCTCAAATTCCGCGAATGTCTTTATTGAGCCATTAGGTAGCTCTGCGTACCAATCAAAGGCGACTCCTGAGAGGCTGCTCACAAATTGACGAAATAATAGTGCATCGTTACCCCCTGCGTTGCAGCAGCTTACTCGAAAGTGTGCAACATGCTGTCGGGGGTTGCCAGTCCCATCGAAAGTCTTGAATAACGGTGGTACGAAACCCTTTGGGTATTGTACGACATCAAATTCTTCTGGGTAAGGTCTACCCTTCAGAACCAATGCTCCTCCATTTGAATGGGCTAGGGCTTCTCTTACCTGTTGTTCCACTATCTGTTTGATGTCCTTTTCTAGTATTGTGTTCTGGGCTGACTCTTTATTTTCATCTGCAATATGAAATATTTCTGGCTGGTTTGCTTCTGGAAAAGCTACTCTCGGAGATTGGGGTTGATTTTGAAATGCAGTTATAACGGCCATCATCTCCTCCATTCTTTTCTGCATCTGGATAATATGTTCATCTCTTTGTCGGATGTCTCTCCGCATCTCATCAACGACGTTCTCCTCGGTTGGCGAAGGAGCATCTACCTGTTGTTCCACTATCTGTTTGATGTCCTTTTCTAGTATTGTGTTCTGGGCTGACTCTTTATTTTCATCTGCAATATGAAATATTTCTGGATTTCATCGTGTAGCGGTGTTACTGTTCCAATTTGGGCTTGAAGATCTTGTACCGTCCTGCTACTTGCTGAATTATGAGTTGTGAATCGTCGTAGATGTCGATGTCTGTTATGTCCATTGATACTGCCAACTGCAGCCCTGTTATTAGTGCTTCGTATTCTATTTCGTTGTTTGTACATGACTCTGTTAAATGGTAGGAAAATCTTAACATTCCTTGATCCGGTGTGATGAATATTAGTCTAATTTCTGCTTTGCCGGGCACTATTGTTTGCATTCCTTTATCTTTCCTTGTTGATGAAGCTCCGTCAGAGTACAGCTCCCAACGTTGAATATTGGAGATTTCCAGGCTCATTATCTGTTCGTCTGGCAAGTCGTTGTTGAGAGGAAATTCGGTCGGTAGTGGGTGCGCTGCGAGAAAATCTGCTAACATTTGCTCTTTAATGGCGCGAAGGGACACGAAGGTTATGTCGAACTGCAACAATATTATTGACTATCTTGCCAACCTTCCAGACAGTGTCGGCCGAGTCATCAAGTATTGTAGCGGATTAAATCTTGAAATAAGGGTGACCTTATGAGAAAGCATGTAATGTCCGAGTTTTTGGGCGGCGAAGATTAATGTCAATCAATGTTTCTCAATAGAAGGATACCTAACTTCCGTCGGAATTAAACGACGACTAAGGTAGTAGAGAGCATTTTCCTTATCTTCGTCGTTAACCTGGGCCAGCAGGGCCCCGAGAGAATCGTCTAAAGCCGCGGTGTAAAGTATCAACGATCTGCCCGAGACTGGTGCCGCTAGTACTCTGCAGATATAGTAGTGGACCGTCTCTTGCCACTACTCATCTTCAGAGGTTCTTCATTAGCAGCGACAAGTGGTATTCTTGGACCCAGACGAGATTTGACTGATCTGTGCTCTGTAGGTCTTGAGGAAACGGTAGTAGTATCTGTAACAACATCAACTGTGTCTATGTTATTTCCCAGACGAAGTTTGGCGGAAATACGGGACGACGGTGTTTCCTGACTAGTGGGTTCATCGCTCTTCAAAATCTCCGCTCGGACTCGAGGTGAAATGGCGCACCCCATCAAAAGGTGCAGGTTTCTTTCCTTTTTTGTTCTGATGGAGAGATGATGACGGTAATGCAACAGCAATCCCACGACCGCTTCCCTTTCCAAGAGTGGGAGACAATGGGTGAAACCTACTCCCTCTGAGGAGAGGTGAGGTTTCAGGAGGCCCTGTCTCCTCTGGGAGAGGATCTGTCTCCATGAGAGCTACTTTTGCAGTTCGTGCCTTCTTAGCCTTTAACTCTCGTCGGTTACGATTCCTCCTCTGTGATCGGGTTAATGGGACGGCCTTAGAACTAGACCCAATCTCAAACACAGGCGGCAGTGAAACAAAAGTATCAGTCAAATCATCCTCGTAAAGAACTTCCTTCACCTTAGATGGAGGTGGGGCAACTGTCGTAGTAACTGCAAATCCAGTAGCACCGGCGGTGGCAACCTTTTCCTTTGCGGGGATGTCAGGCTTGGCGAGAACTTCCTCAACCCGAACTTCCTTTAGCGGGGGAAAATCAAACTTGCAATTCAAATTATATTCAGCTAAGGGTTCAACTACTTTCGTTGGGGCAGACCTCATGAAAACATAGGGTGCCTTCCCAAGTAAGACTTCGACCTAATCAAAGCCCGTTCCAAACTTGATCTTTGAGCCTTGATGAAGAGCAGCCTTATCTAGGGAGAAATTGAGGCAGTTGGAGAACGAAAAGATCAGCTTGGGCGATGACATCATCTCTGTCGTTCAAATGTTTTAGAGTGTCAGTTAATGGCCTATGCCTTGTAATTTTAGTACAAGTACTAAAATCAACTAACAACAGGTTGTCTTATGAACTGGGCATTTCGTTTAAGAGTTTGTTTATTCACAACCACTTATGATGTTTAAAGTTTAAGTGAGAATTATGAGAATAAAGTCCCAACTTGACTTATTCACAAGCATTCAAACTCAAAAAGGGAAATGAAGTGTAGGACCCGGTCCAGAATTAGGAGGGGTGCAGACTCTGTATCGAGTTCTTTTCAATAAATCGCTCGCAACCTACCACACACTTATTGGGGGTCCAACCCATATTAAACCTTAAAGGATACGTAACCCTTCTGTTTAAGGATGCTTAAACAAACGACACCGCAATCCAAAACGGTTCCGCAATCCAAAGGAGTTGACTATACCGACCCAAGAAAGAAATGAGCGAGGCATGCCAACGGAAGAATGGTAGTCCGGCCTATGAAGGACATAGACACACTACCGATGTATGAAGACAAAACCTTCTGATAAAAAATGAACAGAGAACTAGTCCTTGTGATTACGTGCAGTCGCCAGAAATTTGTCGGTCAACTTTTTGATTTTGAAAAAATTTTAAAAAAAATGAGACCGACTGGATCTCATTTGCCCAATAATTTGTATAATTGTGCCCGGTACCACAAATGTACACCTTCTCGAAAGATAAGTGTACCCCGCGGCGGAGGACCTAATCATTCAAACTACGATGTTTGTGACATCCATTTGGTCTGCGAACCTTTTATATGTGATCGATAAATTCCTTTATTTAATATAAAGATTAAATAGAGTTTATTTTACCTGGGTTCCAAGTTCCCTATAAAGGAAAACCCCTATAGTTAATTACATCTCAAGTGACGGGAATCACTTGAGAAAACTCTCGATAATGATCAGTGGTTCTAGTCTTCAAGAATTCAAAGTTTATATTTTCAAGGTAGGACGTGGAAAAATAATTGGGAATGACTCAAGTAAGAACAATCTTTTCAGGAGTCCAAAGGAAGTAAAAGGTAGGGGATGCCACAATTCTGAGGGGAATCCTCAGTGACTTCCCAAACTATCCTAATGTGTGGCTGTGTTTTAGAGGATTTTATTTGAATGTTGAATCCTTTCAATTTTATTATTTGGGACTTACATTTGCATAATAACTAGTTATGCAAATAGCCCGCAAAGATAAGAGGTTTTACGTCATTCTAGATGACAACCTCGGAATCTAAGGCGAGTTAGGACTTATGCTGCACAACATGGTTGTGCAGGAGCCTAAAAGAGGAAGAGGAATTACGTCGCGCTAGGCGAACTACCTCGAAGTCCTAAGAGTTGTTTAAACTTGAAAAGTTTAGTGGGTGTAGACTCATTTTGTTGTAGTAGAATGATGACCATCTCCACTTGTAGTCCGCTCCAAACTCGTTGCCGTGTTGCCCACGAAGTTGCTCTGAGCTCCTTGTCGAAGTAACAATCCTAAAGTTTAAAGTTCAAACAGTTTTACCAGACGTGTTTCAATATCTCAGTTTGGTTGTCATTGGGGGGTTCAAGTTGATTAGAGCGACACCGGTTAGGATCCCACGGTTCCCTCGTTTCGGTATCACTATTTTCTTTTGAACTTACTTAGTTTAAACGAGTTGTGAAACCCATTTAAACTGAGGAGATCTCGTTAGAAACCGTGGGTTACCTCCTCCGAGGGACCCCTGTAAGTTTGAAAGAAAGTGTTATGTTTTGTTTTTTTTATTTTTAAAAATTTGTTTAATTTTGAAAAATTGTTTTGTTTTGAAATTGAGATTGTATTCAGTACACTGCATAATGTGTTAGAGCAAGAGTAATTGCAATAAAGAAACAACAACAAATAAAATGTACCTGTGTACGTGGCGTACCTGCTGCTGCTATTCCTGTTGCATGTTTAACTCACAAAATACAATATAATTTGCAGAGAATTTAAATAAATTGCGGAGAAAAGAAGAAAACAGTAGAACAAGTTGTAGTAGCAGTTAAGAATTCCATGAGAGGTGATCCTAAGGTCTCCTATAACTCCTTACTGTAACTAGCGAGCTAATATGGTGATCCTACGATCTCCTACGGCTCCGGTAAGCAACTAGCAAAATGTGTGCGGTGATCCTACGACGCTGGACAACAGCTAAAAATTTCGAATAGCGCCTGTATGAGTTCCTATGAACCCAAACAGCAATGGGCAACACCTATGCGGCTTCCTACGAACCTGAACAAAGGTGGGCAGCAACTAGATGACTTCAAAACGATGGTGGACAGCTACTAGGTGGCTTCCTACGACATTAGGTAGCAAATAAAAGCATTGGACAGTGGTCCTACAACTTCCTACGACGCTAGACAACGACTAGAAACATTGGACAACACTCTACAGTCTTCCTATGACATTAGGTAGCAAATAGAAGCATTGGACAGTGATCCTACAACTTTCGACGGCGCTAGGCAGCGACTAGAAACATTGGACAACACTCTCCAGCCTTCCTATGACACTGGGCAGCAACTAGAAGCATTGGACAGCAGTCCTATGACCTCCTACAACTTCCAAACACTCCTAACAGCCCTTAATTAGCAATGGACAACAACCTTACATCTCAAACCGCTCCCTAACAACAAATTTAAAGCCCAAGCAACGCTCCCAAGGTTTTTCTAAGTTTCCAACAGCACTCCTAAGGCTCCAACAGCACTCTTACGGCCTCCAAACACTCCTAACATCTCTTAAATGACATCCAAACATTCCAAACAGCAACTATATGGCCTTTAAACATTCCAAACAGCAACTAATCCCTTCTCCCAGCTCTCCTACAGCAGTTTCCAAATACTGGACAGCAACCGGGAGCAAAATCGAGCCTCCAAAACGAATTCAAAAAGCTTCCAAAAAAAAAACAATTATTACATTCAGCTTGCATTTCAAAGATTGGGGCAGCAACATGGAACAAAATCAAGTCCCCAAAATAAGCTCAAAAGGCCTCCAAAAACCAAATATTACATTCAACATGCATTTCAAATATTGGGGGCAGCAGCATGGAACAAAATCAAGCCCCCAAAACAAGCTCACAAAATGCCCAAAATCAGTGTGCAAATCTTTAAGCATGCGAAGACATCCTTCTCGTAAAAAAAAAGGTGTTTCCATTCTAAAAACAAAGATTTAGGTGTTACATACATAAATATGCAATGATGTATAATATATATGGAAGCCTTCATAAAAGATCTATTTATAATTTCCAGCATAGGGAGCCAAACAAAAGGGTGGGCCAAAAGGAACTATAAAATCTGCATTTGGGCAAGTGTAGAAGGATTCATGATCTTTGCTTAAGTAATTCAATCCTTATATCTCATGGTAAAGAAAAAGGCCAATGTAAAAGAAATAAGCAAATCTCTTAAATTCAGGCACTTCAATTCATGGAACAAGCCATAGAAGCTTTGCAAGTGATGAGAAAACTGATTGAATCAGGTAACGTAAGCGAGTTAGAAAAATACGACCTTGATCGGAGTAAAAAAAAAAAAAAACGCTTCCTGAACTGGCGAGAAAGAGTTGAGCAGAAGAGTTTCCGCCGAGCAGCTACGAGTTGGAAGAAGAGTCGTCGTTCAGCCAAAGGAAGAGATGCAGGGTTTCAGAGGAGAGATGGTCGAGCGGAGTTCTTACGGGAGAGTCGCAACAGGTGGCGGGGTCGAGAGTTGCAGGCTTGCAGTGCGTGCGGAAGAAGCCGTACGGCTGTTCGGCTTGCGAAGGGTTAATGGAGGCGAGCGGGAGAGCGGCTCGCCGAGCTGGC
>NW_018164677.1:504218-505247 GCF_001263595.1 Phalaenopsis equestris
AGGGCGGGCCGAGGGTTTCGGTCGAGGAGCAGCGGCGAACATGGGGAAGGTGCGAGCTAATTGAGTGCAGAAAGGAAAAAATATAGTGGGATTTGTATCCCACGCCTCTCTAATAGCCGTTACAGGTGCATTGAGCGGGCTATTGAATGCATTCCATACAGGGGCAGTTATTTTAGGTAAATTTTAAACCCTAAACAAATCTAATTAAGATGGGATTAGGCGATAAAATTTGAATTTTAAAAGTTTGAAATTTGAAATAATCCAGACTTGTGTTCAGCCTGTGTCGAGCTCGAATTGAGCCTGAGCTGAACCCGAATTCGTGCCCTGCTAATTAAAAGAAACGTGCATCGATTTTTGTGCAGTTTGCGCGAGTGTGAATCCACAGCAATATGGGTGTCTTTTCTAGCTAAAGTCGACATTCCGGACCAAGTTGGCGCGGTCCGTTTCATCATCCGGGGTCATCCGATCACATAGGGGTTCCCTAGGGGCTGCTCTTATTAATGTAGGAACTCGACTCGAGTTTCATATGTCGATTCTAATCAACTCAATAGAACGTCAAGGATTTGGGACCGCCCATGCGAAACTCGAAGGAGTGACGATGTGGCTCGAATTTTCTAAATGGTATGGGTTTCGTACTAGTCCTCTAGGATGGTCAAACAAGAGAAGCCTGAAGCTAGACTCTAGGCTCTAAGGAGAGAAGTGAAGACCTCATCCGAAAATAAGGTCAACACTAATAATGAAAGGACTCAAAATAGGAATCCCTCAAAAAATAAGAAAAATAGAAAATTGAAGAATCTAATAAAAGAAATATAATTACTGAAATATATTCTGAGGATTTCTTTCTAATGCGGATTGACACTTTCCAATGACATTTTATGGAGAAAGGTATCTCTTAGTGATGTGATGGTTTAAGGTGGGTGGCTTGAAACAAATTCAAATTTGCTTTTGAAGATCCCGTTGTATATAGTTGGAACCATAAGATTGAGAAAATTGACATGCCTACCTTCATCATAATCATTATTTCCCTAC
>NW_018164677.1:505321-519341 GCF_001263595.1 Phalaenopsis equestris
GATCAACTCAACAGTAAGCACATTTATAGAACTTCTAGTGTCAACCATTATTCTCAGGACCTCATAATATTTGATGATAGCTGAGATTATGATTCTGTCATTTTAAATATTTCAATACGGTGATAGATGATCTGATATGATTTTCAATGCTGGTTTAGGTATGGTACCTACAATGTGGATTTCTTCTTCAGAATGTTTTTCAAATTTTGTTGCCCATAGCTTTAGGGCTCAACCTATTGTGATCACATGCATGGATAGTTAATTTTCTTATGATGGTCACAGCTTAACCCTATTCCTTAGTCTGGTCAAATAAAAGTTTCTTCAGGTGTCCCTCTATTAACAACTCACCTATGAACTGGAGCATGACAATCCTAATTGTCATTGGTTTTCATAGAACTTACAAAACATAGATTGGTTCTGATCCATGAAGCTATTTATTGGCATGAGCCGCCGGATATAATCTTTTTTATAAGTGGTAGATATCAACAAATAGCGGCCCGTTCAACGGAGATAGAGATGATTCTTGTGGTAATTTTTTCTCAATTTTCCCCTCATCATCTGAAATTAGTCACCTAATAAGACTAATCAGGTGAGAGTGGTCAAGTTTTCAGAACTTTGATTTGTCAGTGCACTTGTGCCGAGATGATCACCTTGAGGATTCTTGCTTTTTTTTGATATGGGATGACGAACCAATAAAAAATGTTTAGTATGGTTCCTATACTACTCCTTCACATTAATATATTTAGAGGCCTTTAATAGTTATTCTTCAATATTTATGGTTAGGGATTGACCCTCCTTCCCAAGGCAAATCAAAGATTTTGGATCTTTTAGTAGTTTTCTCATACTAATGAATTGAGAACAAAATATTTAATAGAACTTCTTAAAGGAGCTGGTGCCGACTGAAGGCAATGACTTCAACCATCTTCTCACACAGTCCTTGAAGGTGATGGAAAAGAAGTGATGTTAATGGCATCAGAAAAAAATGTTACAATGATATGACATCATTGAAAATGTTAGTGTTGTCATCAGGTTAGTCATGCTTTTGTACATCACTGAGGCAAATAGCTTTGAAATTCGGAGGACCTCCACGATCTTAGACATAAGAAAAATGTGTATTCCTTGCCCTAAGAAGTAACTAACAGTTAAAATTATTTGGATGGAGAAGATGGAGTACGATTGTCCTGCTCTTTCTCGAGGGGCTGATGGAGGTGTATTTTGTAGTTGCATCCACACAGGTTTGTACTATAAAGCAGTATCGATCATCCCCATTTGTCCTACCATCTGTTGTTGTAGAGCTTCAAAACATTTATCAAGTAGGTCCAGAGTTAAACGTGTCATTCCCTGAAGTTTCCCCAACATATTGTGGAACGTTGGTTGGGCAATGTAGAAGGATTGCTTTATAAATTTTTATTTGCTTTTTTGCCATAATCTTTTTCCTTAACAATATAATAATAGGCTTTACTATTGATGATACCAAATTTAAATGACGACGGCTTGTTCTACATAAGATGGTAGAGAAGTAATGATATTAATTAGGTCACTCATGAGGGTTTGAGTATATGAGAACTATATTATGACTTTCATTACTTCATTGAGAGGCAGAGATGATAAATTCTGAACATAACACATAAAAGAGGAAAGAGAAACTTTTGGAGTGATTCGTACAAAGTACCTACATTCACTATGGTTGTGTTTTTATCTTTCTTGGTAGTTTTACAAGTAATCCACTTAGTACAAGAGAATAGATAGGCTTTAAGAGTGAAGAGAGCAAGTATCTCACCAAGAAGTACTTGCACAATCTTGAGAGCAGGAATTTATATTTATGGGATTGATTTTTGGTATTCTTCAACAAATTCGAATATGAAGTCTATCTTATATGAATGATTGGTTTTGATTAAATGAAGCTCACTCAATTTATTGATTTAAGAGTTAAAATGATCAACTATACGTTGGTTGAGATAGTTAATATTTTTTTATTGATAGACATCAAGATTGTTTTGGCAACACATTACAGTCTTCAATACTCGATTATTTTTTATGAATTCAATAGCACTCGAAGATATCAAGTCGAGTTGAAATATTTCTCGAGGACAAAAAGTGTTCATCAAGCTAGTCACAAGCTGGCAAGACACACGTAGTGTTGTGATGGTTTAAAAATTTTAGATTACCTTAGTTACACATGTCAAATAAATCTGTTGCTCTTAACATGGAAAACAAATGAATCTTAATATGGTCGATCATTAGGGATATGTGGCCTTGATGAATGGTTGTTGTGCAATTGAGAATGCAAAAGGTGGCTTATTATTGAGAATGCCTTAAGTTACATTGGCCTAGAAGCCATTATTTGTCATGTATCCACTTGTATGCTTTCTTCAACATTCCTATTTTTTTGAATGTGTGGCTACACCTACAATTGGATTAGTTTTGTTTGCTACTTAGAAGGTGCTAATGTTCGAATTACCTTATATGCATATAACTTGAACACTAATTGAGCTTAAATTAAACCACTATATTTAATTTTGAGATAGTGTTTTTTAAGATGAAACAGATACTACCGAAATTATGTGAACCATAAAATTATGAATTGGGTTTCAAAATAATTGTTTTTAACTCACATTGATTTTAATGAAGTCATTTGATATTGTTAACATGTATTTACTATAGTTTCTTAGGTCAATCTCTTAGGTTTACTTTGTTATCCTTCACCATAGATATTCCTATAACCAAAACAAAAGTATAATGACACTATTTTGAGATGTTTTAAACTAAATGGTTCTTTTTTTGATGTGATATGTGAGATAAATAAATACATTGAATTGATTTTAGCGAGTATACATCAAAGTAAAATTTGAAGCTGATATATTAGTGATTAAATTTATTTTTCAACTTAAAAGCTTAATCATGAAAAATTTTAAAAATTAAAACCTGAAAGTATAATTATTGACCTATTGAGGGTATTTATGTAACACATCAAACTAGACTTAATTTTTTACATCTTTAAAACCTTGCACGCATTTTTGTTCATATGACAGGACTATTTTGTAATTCATTGTGTCTATGACTAGGTGTCTGTGAAATTCTATTCAAGGTGAGATGATTGTCATATGATCCTAGCTTATGTTTGAAATTGGCGTGATTAATTAAATAATTAATTATTTTATTTAATATTTTAAATTTAAGGTATGTTTGGATTTTATTTTGTTAGGTTTTTTCTTGCCTTGTTATCTGTAAGTTTCGGAGAAGGAATAATAATTCTCTCTCTTCAATTTCACAGTAAACAATTACAAGATAAATAGAGAGGGAATGCTCCCATATTGGGAAAACTATAAAATCAGCCATAACCCCCCATACTAAAAGAAGGAAACTGGAATCATAACATATAACCAATACTATATTCTAAAAATAGAAAATGCTAAAATAGAAGATACTAAATATAAGATATTCCTAAAATTTCAACACCGCCTCAAGCTCAAGTTGGAGCATAGATATCCTTCATGCCCAAATTGCTTATAAGAAGCTCAAAGCTAGGTATGAACAGTCATTTGGTGAAGATATTTGTTATTTGTTTAGTAGAGATAAATGACATGCAAATAACTCTACATGCAATCTTCTCTTTTATAAAGCGTCTGTCAATTTCCACATGCTTTGTGCGATCATGCTGCACTAGATTTTTTGCAATGCTTATGGCTAGTTTATTGTCAAAGTATAACTTCATTTACATGCTTATCGAGATTCGCAACTCTTCAAGGATTCTGTTCAACCATAACATGTCGCATACTCTATTAGCCATAGCCCTATATTTCGCCTTAGTACTAATCTTTGCAACCACATTCTATTTCATATTTTGCCATGTAACCAGGTTTCCCCACATATAAGTGCAGTATCCAGAAGTTATCTTGTTAATAATTTGGCCTGTCCAATTTGCATCAATGTATACCTCTATGCTTTTTGTGTGGTCTTTTGAAAGAGTAAGCCCTTGGTATACCTTCTAGATATCTGAGAATTTTTTTGGTTGCTTCAAGATGTTTCTTAAAGGAAGAATGCATAAACTGACTTACCAAACTCACAACAAAGGTGATATCTGGCCGATTTGGCCATATATGTGATAAGTATATTAATTTACTCATAAATTTTTGAAACCAAACTATATTTATTTGCTCACCTTCTTTCCCATCTTTCGGTTTCTGATTAGGATCAATTGAAGTATCTATAGGTTTGCACCTACATATCTCGGTTTATTTATAAGATGAACATAATTCCATTGGGAAACAACGAATACTTTTTTTATCTAACGACCTACATGCCAAAGAAATACTTGAAAGATCTTATGTTTTTGCTTTCAAAAATAGATGAAAGGGAAGTCTTCAAATAGTTGATCTCATATGCATCATTTTTTGTCAGAATAATATTATCCACACACACAAGAAATATGGTTATCTTTCTATCCATTGAATGTCTGAAGAATATTATATGATATGTTTGTGTTTGAGTATTCTTCCGACCTTTAATAATCACTGTAAATTTTTCAAACCACACTCTCAGTGATTGCTTCAACCCGTGTAAAGATTTTCTTAATTTATATGCGTTATGCCGAACTTCTCACTAAATTCTGGAGATGTATCTTTACACTTCTTTCTTCAATTCCACACTGAGGAGTGCATTCTATATCCAATTATTATAGAGTTCGTCTAGATTAGCTGCAAGTGATAGTATACATAATTTAGTTTCGCCACTCGGGCGAATGTCTTTGAATGGTCAATGCTATAAGTTTGAGTGAATTTCTTGTAAACCATTTAAACCTTGTGCCTTCCTAGAGAGCCATTAAAATTATATTTAATTGTAAAAACCCATTTTTATCCGACAATTTCTTTTTTTTAGGTAGATCAACCAATTTTCACTTGTCATTTTTTAAAAAAGTTTTCATCTCTTGGAAGACAATCTCCTTTTATTTAGTGACTTTCAGAGTATCCTGCATAATATTATGAATTTTTATACAAGACCATTGTGATGTAAAAACATGGAAAGTGGGTGACTTTTTCATTCGACACATAATGAGATAATGGATATTTGGTGCAAAACATTTTTCCTTTAAAAACAAGAATGAGAAGACTAGATTCATTAGACTTGAAATTAGAATTGGCTTAGGTTCAGTATTGGAAGACTCCAAACTCGAAGATAAAGTGGACTAAACATGAAGTAAATGATCAGTGAAGGCATTACCTGGAAGGTTTGCAGATTTTGAGCCGTGCAAAGGATTATAAACCTTTTCTTTTGAGTTGTCCTCTACCATGAGTAGACAATATCAAATGATGCCATTGCCATTGTTTTTTTTCCTTATTTCTTTTTTGTTATGAACATGATGAGATTACACTGTAGGAAAACCTGAATTATCTTCAATATCTAAAAGACTTGATGCACTTTCTATTAATTTACTATCGCTTAGGCTTTCAGGTTGAAAAATCAAGCTTAAAAATATACTATTTTGTGAGTGTTTGGTTTGAAGGACCTAAAACTCAATAGTCAATTTTTTTTTGTTCTCTTCCTTGAAAATGAGGTGAAAAAAAAAAGTTGTAGTTCACAAAAATGTGACATCCATGTTAACAATTATTTTTTTAAGAATTGGAATCAATATATTTATTAGACTTTTAGATATTGAAGATGATGAGATAATGAATATTTGGTGCAAAACATTTTTCCTTTAAAAACAAGAATGAGAAGACTAGATTCATTAGACTTGAAATTAGAATTGGCTTAGGTTCAGTATTGGAAGACTCCAAACTCGAAGATAAAGTGGACTAAACATGAAGTAAATGATCAGTGAAGGCATTACCTGGAAGGTTTGCAGATTTTGAGCCGTGCAAAGGATTATAAACCTTTTCTTTTGAGTTGTCCTCTACCATGAGTAGACAATATCAAATGATGCCATTGCCATTGTTTTTTTTCCTTATTTCTTTTTTGTTATGAACATGATGAGATTACACTGTAGGAAAACCTGAATTATCTTCAATATCTAAAAGACTTGATGCACTTTCTATTAATTTACTATCGCTTAGGCTTTCAGGTTGAAAAATCAAGCTTAAAAATATACTATTTTGTGAGTGTTTGGTTTGAAGGACCTAAAACTCAATAGTCAATTTTTTTTTGTTCTCTTCCTTGAAAATGAGGTGAAAAAAAAAAGTTGTAGTTCACAAAAATGTGACATCCATGTTAACAATTATTTTTTTAAGAATTGGAATCAATATATTTATACCCCTTTTGGGTAGAAGCATAACTAACAAACACTCATTTGATACTTTGGGATTCAAGTGTTTCTTGATTCTGATTATGAATGTAATGAAAGCAGTACACCCAAATATTCTTAGAGGTGAAGAAGATGGGAGCCAATAATTTGGAAATTTCTTAAAAATTATCAAAAGGTGTTTGAAAATTTAAAACCTTATTTGATGTTCTATTTATAAAAAATGTAGCAATAAGAACAGTTTTTTCCCAATAATATTTAGACATCTGATTGATAAATAACAATGCATGCTCTACCTCTAATAAATGCTTATTTTTTATTTTAGCCACGTCATTTGTTTTCGAGTGTCGACACAAGAGCTTGATGACTTCCCTTTTTCGAGAAAAAATTAACCTAAAGTAATTTTGAAGTACTCTTAGCCATTATCGCTTTGACTTGTTTTTTTTTTAAATAGTTTGTACCATGTTGCAAAATTTTTTATGAGTTATTTCTATTTCAATTTTTTCTTTCATTAAATAAACTCAACTTAACCTAATGTGATCATCAGTGAAAGTCACAAATTATTTTTTTTTCCAGAATATGCAAAATTTTTACAAGGATCCCAGATATTATGCAAAATTTTTACAAGGCTATGAATCAGAGTAAATAATGTAATTGGTTTGTATGTTTTTGGAGAAAAAGATGCATGATAATGTTTAGGAAACCGACAAACTTCACATTGAAATAAAAATATTTTTATTCTAAAATAACTTGGAAGCAAGTATGTTAGATATTGAAAGCTAAGATGACAACCTATAATGCCAACATAATATCGTCGTCTTTAGAAACAAAAATATAATTTAGACCAGTACTATGATATTGTTTATTTGAGTTAAAATCACTGGCCAAATAATAGAGTCTATTTTTCTTAGCACTGTCAATCATCCTCTCCGTGGTTAATTCTTGAAACTCGCAATACGAAGAATAAAATTTAGCTTGATATTGATGGTCAACAACAATTCTACTAATGTACAACAAGCTACAGGTTAGATTGGGTGCATGGAGAACATCGCGAAGGGTTAACAATATTGAAAGTTTGACAGTTTCTATCCCAACAATTACCAAAGAAATTTTCATTTTAATATTT
Organism: Phalaenopsis equestris; assembly: GCF_001263595.1. Classification (NCBI taxonomy): domain Eukaryota; kingdom Viridiplantae; phylum Streptophyta; class Magnoliopsida; order Asparagales; family Orchidaceae; genus Phalaenopsis; species Phalaenopsis equestris. The sequence goes on from NW_018164677.1 coordinate 512,686, forward strand.
AGGACAAAAAAATAGTGCTTTGATGAATAATGAATAATAAAATTAAAAAACAACATTGAATTTTTAAACGAAAATAAATAGCTGATATCGGAGTTAACTCAACCTAAGATGACGAAAATGAATTTTATTACTCAAACAATAGCTCAGATACAATCAAGACTCCAACAATAATAAAAAAAGCTAGCAATAATGAAGGAAGGCTGGGGACTTTGACAACAAGGCAGGTACTGGTCAGCGGTTGGATGAGGGGACAACTGGTGGCGATGACACTGGAGAGAGCAACAGGTGTGGTTGGCCGCTGGAGGGTGCTGTAGGCAATCGATGGGCTGCTGGGAAGGGCCAAATGGATTGCTGAAAGGTGGCTGGCGATACAGACGAGCTTCTGGGAGTTGGACGGACCGTTGGGAAGTGCTAGAAATGGAAAGCAGTGGCTGAAAGTCTGCGGCCTTCTAGAATCGTAGATAGAGAGCTGCGGTCACTTAGAGTTATGAGCAGGGGAGTCTGTGGTCTTCTAGATAGGAGTTGCGGTAGTATGGCGTCGAGGGAAAGGAGTCTACAGCCTTCTGGAGTCTCATATAGAGAGCTGCGGTAACTGGGAGTTGCGGGAAGGGAGTCTGCGACCTTTTTGGAGTCGCTAATAGGGAGCTGCGACAACCTGGAGATGCGGTAAGGGAATTGCGGCTTTCTGGAGTCGCTGGAGGGAGTCAGCGGGCATAGGACAACAAAGAAACTATAGAGATATTCACCACCTCAGACAAGTTACAGCCGGAACACCTTCTTATCGTTGGATACAACCTTCACGGGGAAAACGCCAACGACAGACTTGGAATTTAAAAACAAATAAAAAACTAGTTAACCTAAGCAAACACCACACCTATAGGTAACAGAGATTGGTAACTAGATTAGGTAATGATTAGAATCAGAAAGAAACAATAAAGAGAAGGAAAGGTATGAAGTATAATAGGAGGGATAGGAGGAAAAAGGAAAGGTGGAGTTGCGGTGTTAAATTCCACCCCTTCCGAGATGGACCAAACTTCTGTGTTGTTGGTTCAGCTGACCCTCATTCAAAGCCCTGCATCAGTCTCTCAGGATTGGAGGAGTTTCGACATTTTTCGTTGAAGCTTCTAGGTCCTCAAAGTACAATGTCAGGTCCGCAATATTGAATGTGGCCGAAACATTGTAGTCCCCGACAGATCAATCTTGTATGCATTATTCAGTTTCTGAAGTATCTTGAAAGGGTCGTTTGCTCTGGGCTTATGCTTCCCGAATACTCCCTCAAGAAATCTTTTTTTTAGCTGAATTCAAATGTGGTCCCCTTCTTGGAACGCAACATTCTTCCTGTACTTATTCGCTTGTGCCTGATATCCACGGTTTACTTTGCAATTTCCTTGTCAACCTTATCGTGGAGCTTTTGAATTTCGTGAACACGCTCCGTAGCATCTTTGCAGACTTCTGACATCGGTAAGAGTGATACCAACTCAAGTGGTGTGAACGGATTGCACTCGTATACAATCTAAAACGGGTGCGTCCTGTAGTCTGACTTACAGATCTGTTGTGGGCGAACTCGACTTGAGATAGAATGAAATCCCATTGCATGATGCTCTTCCCTATGAAGCATCTTAGGAGGTTTCCTAGGCTCTTGTTTACTACCTCTGTCTGACCGCCTATTTATGAATGTGCTGCTGAACTGAATTGGAGCTTGGTGCCTAGATTCCCCTACAAAGTCCTTCAGAAATGGCTAAAAAATTTGACGTCTCTATTGGAGGTGATGGTCTGGGGAATCCCGTGCAATCTCTCGATCTCAAGTATAAATTGGCGATATGAGACACGTTCAGTGTCCAGTGGCAAGGTGCGAAATGTGCCATCTTTGAGAATCCGCCCACCACAACCATCACAAAGTCCTTGTTTCTTTGTGTCCTCGGGAGCCCCACCACAAAGGCCATGCTAACATCTACCCACGGTGCCTCTGGTACTTGTAGTGGCGTGCAATGCCTCACATGTCGCTCCACATCTCTCGTTAGTCAAGGTCAAAAGAAATGCTCTCTCTCGAGGGCTAGGGTCCTGTCCCTATCAAAATATTCTGTCAATTCTTCACTGTGGCTTTTATGGATAATGGTTTATCTCAGCGAGCACCTGGGATTTCACAACTGACTCTGGTGGAACATTTATCAATCAGTTCGGTAATATTGCCTTATTGGCTTCTGCTGACATTGCTCCCAGATGTCCTTGAAGTTCTCTTCTATTTCATACAAATCCCTTACGACCTCAAAACCCACAACTCGAGCCTGCGTGGATGTGATCAACAGGTGTCAACAGCTCAATGCGTCTACTACACAGTTCTAGCTCCCTGTCTTGTGCTTAAGCACGAATTGGAATGAGGTTAGGAACTCCACCAAGGTGGCGCATCGACCCTTCAGTTTGCTCTGGATGTTAAGGAATTTTAAAGCTTCATGATCTGTAAACTGTGTGAACTCGCTCGTCAACAAGTAATGAATCTAGTGCTTCAGGCTCTCACAATGACATAGAACTCCTTGTCGTAATTCGAATACTTCCTCCTAGAATCTTTCAATTTCTCACTGAAGAAAGTGGTGGGGTGTCCTCCTTAGCTCAACACTGCCCCTATCCCTACACTCAATGCATCACATTTATGGTTGTGAATTTAGCCCAAAGATCGTTAATCAATTGTAAATTTATTCGAATTTTGGCTCGGATTGAGATTGGATTGAAATAAACGATCCGAACTTCTAGCCAAAATTTTGGATTGAATTTTTTTCGAGCTGACCTTAGCTTGATTCAAAATTAAATCGTTGACAAACCTAATAATAATAAGGTGTAAATTTAGCAAATTTAGCTCAAAGATCATTAATTGCTCCAAAATTGATTCGAATTTTGGCTCGGATCGAAATCAGTTTGAAATAAATGAGTCGAGCTATGAGCCAAAATTTTGGATCGAATTTTTGTCTAGCTGATTTTGAGACGACCCTAGCTCAACTCAAAATCGGATCGTTAACAACCCTAATCATATTATACCTCTAATGGCTGGCTGAAGTTCGATAATCCTAGTACGGGCGCGCGAGTCACTTTTTCTTCAGTGTGTCAAAATTGGCCCAAGCTACTGCTAGTAAACTCCTTTCATTTCAGAAGCTCGGTCAAAGGGGCGGTGATAGTGCTAATGTTCCTGGTGAATCTTCGGTAGAGTGATACAAGCCCCAAAAACTGCCTCAGCTCAGTGAACCATTGCGGTGCGGTCCAGCTAATAATGTCATTTATCTTTGTGGTATTCATCTCAATGTCAGCACTAGATACGATGTAACCCAAAAAGTGTACTTGATTTGTCATGAAATGAAAATTCTTTTGACAGACATATAGTTGCTCTGCTCGCAGTAACTCGAATATTGCCTTCAGGTGATGCAAATGATCTTTCTCATATTGGTTGTATAACATAATGTCATCAAAGTAGACCACGACAAACTTCCCAATGCAAGCCCAAAATACCTAGTTCATCAATCTCATGAGAGTGTTGGCTGCGTTCGACAAGCCGAAAGACATAACGATCCACTCATAAAGCCCATCCTTTATCTTGAAGGCAGTCTTTCACTCGTCTCATGGCCTCATTCGTATTTGATAATGCCCCACTACACAAATTGATCTTGGAGAAGATAGTGGCTCTGTGTAACTGGTTTAAGAGATCATCCAAGCGTGGTATGGGAAATCAATATTTGATGATGATCTTGTTGACGACCCTATTATCGATGAACATTCGCCACGACCCGTCCTTTGGCACCATCAGGACGGAAACAACACATGAGCTGGTGCTCTCTCTGACTAGTCCCCTCATGATGAGATCTTACACCTGTCACTGTAGTTCTTCGTACTCCGCGGGTCTCAATCTGTAGGTGGGCTGGTTCGACAATACCGATCTTGTATGAGAATTATGGCATGCTGGATGTCCCTCATTTGCGGAAACTCCTCTGGTAGACGGTCATTCATGGCATCTTGAAAGTCTTATAGTAGTGGTGGTTGTATTGCTGGTACCTCACTTCCCTCTATTCCCTCTAGGAAGACTAATGCTCGTGCCACTGGGGCATCACCAATTAATTGCAGAAAAGTGTTATAGGGAACTAATGTTTTCTCTGTGTCACCTCTACCTTTCGTATCTTTAATCTTACAAAATGATATGCGTCCCATTCTTCTTAAATGATTAAGTATTCATGAAGCCTTTGTGCTAAGTCTTGCAATCAAACTCCCAAGTCCTACCCAACAGAATGTGGCAAGCGTTCATATCAGTCACATCACACCATACTTGCTCTTGTAGCCGATCCTTAATGGAAAAGTCAATTCGGCACCTTTGATCCACACGTAACTCATTTCCCTTCTTCAATTAGGTAAGGGAATATGACTGGGGATGTTTCTGTTGTCCAATCCCAACTTTCTCACCATCAGGGTTGACACCATGCTCTCATAACTCCCACTGTCGATGATTAAGCTGCAAACCTTTTCGTTGACGGTGCACTTGGTACAAAAAATATTATGCCTCAACCAGGCAGGATTGATCCCGCTTTGGCTCGGACTGCATAACTGGTCGAATGATTAGTGCTTCTCCATCGTCTTCATGGAGCTGAAGCTCCTATGGACTATCCTATGACTCCTCGTCGACCTCCTCAATTTCATCTTGATCTGTGAGGGTGAAGACTCGGCTCGTCATGCGGCTAGAGGCTATGAGAGTGTAGTCGTGACACCAGAAACACTTCATGGCCGACACTGTATTAACTCTATACTGCTTCTTCTCACTCTGGTCTGTCTTATCATTTTCTTGTCTGGCTTTGCTAGTTCCTCCCGAGGAATCCTTGTTGACTGCAGGCGACTGCTTGGCTGAAGGTGATGACCTAAAGGACAACTGTTGCCCGCCCTACCTCTGTTGTCTCTCCACCTTCAAGGTTAGAGTCTGGACATCCTTTAGCGTCCGGTACGGTTGTAGTTACACCACGTTGCTAATGGCGGGCTTCATACCCCTAAGTTATGTGGCTATCGTGTGCTCCTTTGGCTTTGCCAGTTTGTACTTCAGTTGTAAGTGATCAAACTGGGCTGTGAACTCCTCCATTAAAATATCTCGCTGTTGCAAGCTGTGGAGTTTTAGAAACATGTCTTGTCAATAGTGCGGTGGGATATACTTCTTCTGCATTGCCTTCTTCATCATCTCCCACATAGTTATCTTCTCACTGCCTTCTCTTCTCCTCTGTCTCTGCAAATTTTCCCACTATAAAGAGACATTCTTCTTCAGTTTAATGGGAGCTAACTTGCCCCATTTGTTCTCTGTCACATCCTTGTACCCGAAGATTCGTTCAGCCGATTGTAGCCAATCAATAAACTCATTTGGATCTATACCTCCTTCAAATTTTGGAAGATCCATCTTGATGCCAAAATCCCACTGGCCTGAGGATGCAACATTTTCTCTTGGCCTCCTCTGATATTGCATTCCAATTGTCGCGGTTGACATTCCTCATCGCTGACGTTTTTTTTGTGGTGCGGGTTCAAATCTTCGTCCCTATCATCCCTTCGACTCTCTTGATCACGGTTGAGGGTAATTTCACCTTGGTTTCAATCATCTATCTCTGTTAATCTTTGTTGCTGATGACAGATCTCTTTTATTTCATCCCGGGTAGGATTTGATAGGTATCTTCTCGAGGGTATGGTTGAAGGTTTGCGACCTACAGAAGTAATGATCAAGGAGAAAAAGAAAGAATGAAAAATGAAAAAAGAAGGACGAGAAGGAGAGGGAAGGAAAAAAAAGAAAGGGGAGAGGAAGAAAAAAATTGGAGGACTCTAGAAAACCCTAGGATAGGGCTAGGGTTAGACTAGTTTTGATACCAAATGATATCGAACTTAACTCAACCCAAGATGATAGAAACGAATTTTATTACTCAAATGATAGCTCAGATACAATTAAAACTCCAACAATAATAAAAACAATACTAGCAATAACAAGGGCCGGGGATGTCGACGACAAGACGGGTGCTGGCCGGCAACTGGCTGAGTGGACAGCAGGAGCAGCGGCGTTAGAGAGAGCAACAAGTGTGGCTTGTTGCTTGAAGGTTTTTGTAGGCAATCGGTGGGCTTCTGGGAAGAGTTGATCGATTTTTTAGAAGGTAGCCGACGAGACAGGCGGGCTGCTGGAAGGGAGTCAGATGGGCTGCAAAGAAGTGTTGGAGAGGGTAGGCGACTGTTGGAAGGAAGTTTGCGGCATTCTGGAATTGCAGACAGATACTTGCGATCACCTAGAGTTACGAGCAGGGGAGTTTGCAGCCTTTTGGAGACGCAGATAGAGAGTTGCAGTAATAAAGAGTTGGGGGAAAGGAGTCCCCGAACTTCTAGAGTCACATACAGGGAGCTGCGATAACCGAGAGTCATGGGAAGGGAGTTTGCAACCTTTTTGGAGTCGTTGATAGGGAGCTGTGGCAACCTGGAGATGCGAGAAGGGAATTGCGGCAGCTTGGAGTCGCTGGAAGGAGTTAGTGGGCGTAGGGCAATGGAGAAACAACTAAGATGATTACCATCTCGGACGAGTTACAGCCGAAGCACATTCGTGTCATCGGATATAGCCCTCAGGGGGAAAATGCTGGTGACGGAATCGGAATTCAGAAACAAATAAAAAACTA
>NW_018164677.1:519441-519896 GCF_001263595.1 Phalaenopsis equestris
ATATGGATCTCTGTATAGAAACCTCATCCGACTTTAGAAAAATCAGAGGATGTTTATCTTGACGGAGACTACAACATGAAATTTCAAGCCAAGGTGATGTGTCAATATACATGAAGAATCAAATGATTCCAGATAGTATTTAATTAATTAAAAATATTTTATGCATCAAATGGGCTTGAAAATTATTCAACATTATTCTCCTCTGTTCACTGAGCAAAAGGGTATTTTTATTTTATTTTTGTGCTTTTTCTACACTTCTACACAAAGTTATGTATTTTTGAAGTTAAGGGTATTAAATAAATGAAAAAATACCCCTACTTTTCTATTTAAACCACGCGTGCCACCTCATCCTACGATGGCTCCGAAAGCATGCGTGTCGCGCTCTGGTTAGACACCGTCGTCCACGTAGCTTGCTGACTCGACCCGCTATTCACGTCTCAAACCGCCGTCGGACC
>NW_018164677.1:520114-521038 GCF_001263595.1 Phalaenopsis equestris
CTCTGAGAAGGGAAGCTTCGATCAGAGATGCTTGGCACGTTCTTTGGGGTCCAAGGAGGCTAGGGATTGAGTCCCTGGTTTTGGTGATGGCCTAGGTATGAATTCGACCAAGCTCGATTTCAGGTGTTCGTCTAGAGCTATGATAGAGGCTCTGTGGAAAGGGTATATGATGGGGCTTTAGCTTTTTTTTACTATTGTGAAGGTGTGGGTGAAGTTAATTTGTGTTTTATGGATTGTGGAGATGTATTGGGTTCTATCCTGGTTTTCGGCAGGGTTTCAAGCTCAAAATTGGGCTCCGACATTGGGAATGGGTGAGGGAAAGTGGTTGGAATGCACTGAGGGGATCTTAGGGAAGCTCTTTGTAAAGTTTGGAGAGACCTCTCCAAGGAAATTTTAGCACCTTGTTTAATGGCCATTGAGGTGGCCTTTTATAAAAATAGGGGTATGGTGGCTGTCGTGGCCAATCAAGAGGTGTAATGTGGTGCTTAGGTGGAGGGCAGAGACCTCCATAGCTTAATTTGGACGAGCTGTCCTCTAGGTTTGATTTGGGCCAGGTGCCATGGGGGTGGCTTTTGGTTTTGGGCTTTTCAGGCTACTAGGCCAGTCGGCCGGCCAGGGGGAGGGGGCTAGGAGCTCAGGGAACCCAGAGGAATCCATCACAGCAATTTAATGCAAATGTGCTTGGATTTGGCAAAGATATCTTACGCATGAGCATTTTTGGAAATAAGATCCCTTAATTTGGTTAGGTCACGTTTAGTGCATGGGCCCAAGTGGGTGCAAATGACCAAAACTCAGATTTGTGCTAGGTTAGCCATATCAATTGGCCCAAATAAATGCTGCATTTGGTGTATATGACCATAAGGAACAACTTTGGTGAAGGATGGAAGTGGTTTTGAGCTCAATTGGAGGGTCAATTTGAGAGAA
>NW_018164677.1:521340-521990 GCF_001263595.1 Phalaenopsis equestris
TTGGGCTAAGTCCAAATTGATTGTTGTAAATGGTCAATAGGGACCTCATCAAGAGTTTTCAACATGAATTGAATCCCAATTTGGAGGTTAAGTCAATCAATTGGGTGAAATTTGGGGACTTAGCTAATTTGGGGCTAAATTTGGGAATTTTGGATTTAGGCCAAAATCAAATGGATTTGAAACTTCATCAAGGTCAATTGATGGTTGATTTTGATGTATATGAATGTTATCAAGATTTTCAACATCAATTGGGGCCAATTGACTAGGTTATGGGTTCAATTTAGTGAGATCAAGTCATATGGTTAAAATTGGGGTTTTGACCTAAATCAAAATTGAGCTCAAATAATGGACCAATTGAGCTTCGATTTAGTTTAGTTTGGTCAAATCAAAAGTGAGTTTGAGTCTGGTATTGGAATTGAGGTCAATTGAGATCAAATTGGTGGACATTTGAGTTGGATTTGGGGAAATTTGGATCTTTAAAGAGCAATTTGGGGATTTTGGTTAAAGATGGTCAAATTGGTCAAATTGGGTCATATGGTAGTTGAGAGAAATGAAATTGGGAACATTTGGGATTTGTTGGGATTATTTTGGGAATTTTTGGAATTTTTGGGATTTTTTATTTTGGAGGTGGATTTTGGTAATTTGGGGGG
>NW_018164677.1:522232-528116 GCF_001263595.1 Phalaenopsis equestris
ATGTGGAACTTCAAGTTGAGTGGAGAAGAGGGTAGAATTTCTAGTGGTGAGGGTTCCTTGTCTAGTTTTCTAGGAATAGTCAACAGGAAAAGTCCTATGGCTAGACCCTAGGCTACTAAAGAGGAAAAACTAAACCTCAACCAAAAATGAGGTCAATAAAACCTTAGTCGGAAGAGTTTTATGCCGTATCTTTCCGTAAGGATTTCATATTCCCAAGCTTCAAGATATTTGATGGGATTGGAAATCCCAGACAACACCTAACACACTTCCAAGCCAGTTGTGGCAATACAAAAAATAATGAAGCTTTACTCTGTCAACAGTTTGTCAGCAGCATGTCAGGAGTTTCTTTTGATTGGTATGCCGATTTGCCCAAAGGATTGGTTAAAACATTCATCGAGTTGGAACAATTATTTATAAATAGATTCGCTAGAGCACAACATCCTATTTTCGTAGGAGAACTCACGATGGAGAAATAAAAGCACATCGGACTTTAGTGGATTACATTTTGAGGTGGAGAAACCTTAGCATGAAGTGTGAACCTGAGCTACAGGAACATCATGTGATTGAGATCCTACTCAAAAGCATTCATGGACCCGTAACTTTCATGCTCAAGGGACTCACCATCAAATCCTTCGAGAAGCTACTCAGCAAGGCTAGCAGTCTTAAGGATGAAATCAAACACATGGATTCTCATGAGAAATCCAAAACAACCAGAGTGTTTGAAAAGAAATCCGAAACTGTCACAACTGTTGATAAGGGAAAATAACCGATAAAGATATATGGAGAAACTCCTTGTCAATCTTCGTCACAGCAGAGTCCGAAGAAAAACAACAATCTAACCAGTGACCGCCTCAGAGAGGATCATCTCAAAATAAAAGAATGTCTCTAGCAGATTGACAAAAAATGGTGTACTCTTTAAATGATGAAGCTGTATCTAAAATATTCAGAAGTCAGATGAAGAAGCCCGAGTTCAAATTACGAGACCCAAAGAAATCCGAAGAGGTCGATAAGAAGGATCAACCAAATTATTGCCTATATCCCAGATTACTGGGACATACAACAGAAGAATGTTTCATCTTTAAGGATTGGCTCGAGAAAAATCTCAATGAAAGAAATATAACGATCCCGAAAGAGTATTTAAAAGAACCTAAAAAAGGTTCCATAAATATGATTTCGACTTAGCCAATCTCTCTGATTGATCCGTATGCTGGAAAAGATGGATGGAGTACAAATTAGAAAAACTTAAGAGGGTCCTAAACCAAATTCAGAATTCATCAAAACAATCTTCTGCACATGCCGGAAAAGATGGATGGGATACAGTTTGGAGCAAATCATCCAAGAAGATGTTAAATCAAATCTAGAATGCTTCAAAGCAAACTACCGCTTAGAGTCTTCAACCTGCCAGGCTCGAGATGAAACTTTCACCACAAGAGCTGTCGCCATCAAAGTCAAAGAAAAAGAAGAACACAACCACAAAGATTGATAGCACGGAGGGTAGGATAGGGGCTGCCTCTGCTAGATTGGTTGTCTTGGATTTGGGAAAGAAAATCCTCAAACCCCTGACTTTGTATGATTATCTTTTTACCTCTCTAGACTTTGTATGATTATCTTTTTGCCCCTCTAGGGGCTGATGAATATAATGATCATGATTTTAGCTACGTTTTAACTATTTCTAATGATGACGTAATCGATTGCGGATGTAATCAATTGTAACCAATCTAACTCTGATCTCAATTCCGAAAATGATCCTTAAATCATACTTGAGTCCGGTGAACTCGCTAACAATATAGAAGAAGACACCAACGATACTGCTTACGATAGCTTCGGGAGTGAGGAGCCAATCCTCGAACACCATGACACACCACTCGCCCTCAACTTAGATCTTTCTGACAAATAAGAAACACTGGAAGATTCAACAATGATACCTCAAGAAGAAAAATTTATGAAAATAAACTTAAGAAGTGAGAAAGTATTGACCCTAAGGATAGCTCCTACGGACAAAGGAAAATAAATAGTAACTCGAGAGGAACTACTTCCGCCTTCACCAGTGGAAGAAAACTATGACCAAGGGAAAATTGGAGGACCATACAAATTGGATTACAACATGCTAGCTCATCTTAGGAAGTTTCCAGCTCGACTAAGCATTTACGACAATCTAACCCTATCAAAGCAGATGAGAGAGTCTCTGGTTACAATATTGCTTAACCCAAAGATTTGCTTAGCTCAGTTGGCTAGCACATCCTCAGATGAAGTTTGCTCGCTGAAAGAATAGTCAGGGGCAACCTTCATAGATGAAAATTTTCTATCGGTACCACCGACCACAATCGACCACTCTACATCTCTGTCAACATTGGCAGATTTGTATTATCCAGAGTTCTGGTAGATCCAAGAGCATCTATCAACTTGATGAGGCTACGGACATTGGCCTATTTGGACATCGAAGCCCAAGAGCTTACGACCGATAAAATGATGCTAAGAGGATTTAACCAAAAAAGAGAAAGAACCCTTGGATTGATCACATTACTTTTGAAGGTCGGAGAACTAACAACAACTGCTAAATTTCATATCATCGATGTCGAGACCTCCTTTAACGCTCTACTTGGTCGACCGTGGAATCATGAACACAACATGGTTCCGTCATCTCTACATCAGTGCATCAAATACTGCAAAGAAGGACAAAAATACTGCATCATATGAGGTCTACAACTGTTTTCAATTCATGAAGTTGGTATTCATGAAGATGCTGCCTACTACGCGCCACCGAAGAAAACTGTCTTCTCTCGCGGGATTCCGACAAACAAAAATGAAGATTTAGAAAAGTCACAAAAAGGAGGCCATTCAACTCTGCTTCAACGATCTTCGCCACCCTTCTACATCAAATTGGTGGAGATTCTTTTGGTTCGTGCACCCGAGTCGAGGCCGGGGACATGGGCGAGGAAGAATCAATCTAATTGTTGAACGGACTAGGCCAACCATCAACATTGGTGATGAAGACAATTTTGAAGATTAAATAATGATGACAAAACAGAAGAAACCTCAGTACAAGTAATCCTTAGAAGATACGGAGAAAAGTGAATATGAAACAATGTATGATCGGATAAACCACTATGTGAATACTATGACCCTTGTTCCGATCCTCCCTCAAAAGGTCGAGAGTTTAAAGGTTGTTACATAGTAATAATACTATGTTATACCTGAACAATATTAAACCTTCTGATGATAGTAGTGCTTCTACCTCTACTGATATTGAAATTCATGTAAATTTGGATGATGATCCTAACAAATTAATGGAATTGTCTTTTGGTTACTTTTTTCTTTATGTACAAAAGTTAATTCAACAAGGACATTTGCCAAAACAAATGGCAAAAGGTAAACTACAACTTTTTGAAAAATTATGGGATTTTAAAAGACAAACTCCCAACTCAAAAAAGGGCCTCATATTTGGTACAGTCAGACCAGTCGATGATTCAAGATTTTGTATGGTTGTTATTAGAAAATCAGAAGAGGATTGTCTCGATGTAGAGGATGACTCTACCAATCAGCTAATAGAGGATGCTCCGCCAGAATTTAAGGAGGAAATCAAGTAAACTGTCTATGAGTTAAGGGAAATTAACCTCGAGACAAAAGGGAAACCCCGACCTACATTTATAAGCTCTCTACTCAACGATGAAGAATCTTCAGAATCGATCAAACTGTTAACATAATTCAAAGATTGCTTCGCTTGAAGTTATGACAAAGTGTCAGGACTGTCAGCGGAAGTATCAGTTCATAAACTCGGGGTGGACAAAGATATGACCCCAGTAAAATAAGCGCCCAGACTAATGTGCCTTGAAATAGGACAATAAGTCATAGCCGAGGTGAAGAAATTGATAGACACTAACTTTGTGCGGGAAGAGCAGTACCCCACATGGTTAGCTAACATTGTTCTAGTTAAGAAGAAAAATGGATAAATTCGTGTTTCCATCAATTTCAGAGATCTAAACAAGGCATGTTCGTAAGACGAGTTTCTACTACCAATACCAGAAATAATTGTGGATATCACTTCTATACATGAAATTTTCTCTTTCATGGATGGATCGTCGGGGTACAACCAAATCAAGATGGCTCCCGAGGATACAAGACTTATAGCCTTCAGGACACCGATTGGAATTTTCTGTTACACGGTAATTCCGTTTGGGTTAAAGAACGCTGGAGATACATAACAAGGTGCAATGACAAAGATTTTTGACGACCTCATTCATAATCAAGTGGAATGCTACGTGGATGATTTGGTCATCAAAAGCAAATGAAAAATAGACCATTTGTACGATTTGAGGATTGTGTTTGAACGGTTATGATGATATGACCTTAAAATGAATCCCTTAAAGTGCGCCTTTGGCATTACCTTTGGGAAATTTCTAGGATTCGTTGTCCGTCATTGGGGAATCGAGATCGAACCGGATAAGATTAAAGCCATCTTGAAAATGCCTCCCCACAAAACCTTGAAACAACTACGTTTCTTCTAGGGGAAGTTGGCACATCTGAGATGCTTTATCTCTAATCTCACAGGTAGGTGTCAGCACTTCGTGGCATTAATTAAAAAGGATGCCAAATTCATTTGGGAAGAGAAATACCAGTGGGTCTTCGAGGACGTTAAACAATATTTAATGACACCTACTGTTTTGGCAACCCCTATCCCAGGGAAACCTTTGATACTTTATACCGTGACTTTAGATGATGCTCTCCCTCTTAGCCCAAGTCAATGATGAGGGTAAAGAAGACACACTCTACTACTTAAGTCGTCGTCTATTGCCGACGAAGATGAGGTATCCACCTATTGAGAAGCATTGTCTGTCATTAAGTTTTGCCACCCAAAAGCTTAGACATTACATGCTCTCTCATAACATTACCCTAATCTCAAAAGTTAATATGTTGCAATATTTGATGACTAGACCAACACTCTCTGAACGTCTAGCAAGATGGTCAATGATTTTATTGCAATTTGATATAATTTTTGTTCCCCTCCGCACTATCAAGGGATAAATTCTAGCAGACTTTATCACTGCACACTTACTGTCAGCTAAGTTCACTCTCGATGACGAACTACCAGATGAACAAGTACTACAAATCAAATTCTCCAGTGCGCAACACTGGGAGATGTACTTCGACGGCCAAAAAAGACAAAGAATCAGGCACAGTCATACCAGACAAAGCAAGGATCAGTTTGATGTTTATCACGCAAGATAAAGGTATGCTGAGGTTCTCATCCCACCTGACAGAACCGTGCACCAACAATGAAGAAGAGTATGAAGCCTTAATCACCATATTGGAGTTGGCAATTTCAATGGACATAATAGATTTTGCCATCTACAGTGACCCTCAACTTGTCATCCAGCAAGTCACCGGACAATACAAGATTTTGAAACCAAGACTAGCAGAATACCACCGCTACACGATGAGGCTACTGGAGCAAATACCCTATGTGACTTTCTATCGGATTGCTCGGGGAGAAAATGCTCATGCCGATGCACTAGCAAACCTCGCTAAGGAGCTGGCGTGTCCCCTCGGAGGATTCCATTGAAATCACAGTACAAGGAAGACAAGTTGTGTCTCAAATTGACATTGAAAATCTACACAAGCTTGGAAAAGAAGAAACAACAATTGCAGTTGCTGATATTAGCAAAGATTGGCGCAAGCCATTAATAGAATATTTGCATACTGGAAAGTTGCCAAAAGACAAGCCTGAGGCACATCACATTACAAAAAGGGCTATGTCATATGCCTTGGTTGGTGGTGTCCTCTACAGAAGATTGCTCGACCAGATGTGTCTACGATGCCTAAGCAGAGTCGAGGCACAAAATATCATCAAAGAAGTACATGCCAGATTGTGTGGTGCTCACCAGTT
>NW_018164677.1:528266-548518 GCF_001263595.1 Phalaenopsis equestris
CTTCGTGGCCTTTTGAGTGTGAGCGCATGGATACAGTAGGTCCGATAGACCCTTCATCTTCCAAGGGATGCAAATTTATTCTCGCCACTACAGACTACTTCTCCAAATGGGCAGAGGCAGTACCGCTATAAGAGGTTACAACAAAACATGTCCTCCAATTCTTAAAAAGACAAATCGTCTACCATTTCGATGTACTGTGCAGAGTAATCTCCGACAACGGGATTACATTCAAAAGTACAAAAATCAACAATTTCGTCAAATGACATGGGATAGATTGGAAATACTCTACAATTTACTATCCCAGATAAAATGGATTGGCTGAGGCCTTCAACAAGACATTGGTATAGATTTTAAAGAAAACACTCAATGAAAATAAAAGAGATTGGCACAACAAATTGCTAGAAGCTTTCCTAACGAACGACATTCATGACTCCCACTCAGTGTACACCTTACATGCTCGTGTCCGGGTCTGAAGCCGTACGGGTCTGAAGCCGTACTGACACTAGAAATTCAAACGTTGTTTCTCAGAGTTGCAGTCGCCAATCAACTTACAATAGAGGGAAGTGCAAAGCTCAGACTCGAAGAACTAGAGAATCTTGAAGGAAAATGGCTTGAAACACAATAATATTTTGGACCTTTATCAGGCAAAGATGGTGCAAGCTCACGACAAATTGGTCCGCCCAAGGACATTTAAAGTTGGTGACCTCTTCCTCGTGCTCAAAAGGCCTATTCTTGCACGCTGCAAGATAGGTGGAAAATTTGAACCAACTTTGGAGGGACCATTTGTCGTTGAAAAGGTCTACACAGGAGGAACCTACTAATTAGTAGATTTCCTGGGTGAAAGACCCATGTTCCCAATCAACGGACGATACCTGAAAACATATTACACAACCTGATGCTGCTTGTTGCCACTTGCTTTGAAAATTTTGAAAATTTGATCGTATTAGGGTTATCTATGTGGCCAAAAGTCTGTGACCGGGTCCAAAAAAATTTTAGTAATTAACCTCAGTTTAATGAAGAATTTGGAAAATTACACACTGCAATTCTCTTTTCTACCTTTAAATTTAAATTTAATATTTTACTAAATTAAACAAAATAAATACATAAATAAATAACTTTCTCACCAAAATAAATCAAAATTTTGTCTAACTAAAAAAAAAAATTTGTTTTGTTCTTGTTCACGCTAAGTTTCATCTCACTGATATTTTTTTATGTCACCTGCAGAAAATGTCAGGTCAGAGATTGATATTTGCCTTCAAGGATGGTTGGAACCTCTCGCTTAATGTGGAGATGGCACCACAAGGTGGAATTATTGACTTTGACATGGAGTTCAATGAAATTTACATGGGCTACGAAGGTCCTCCAATGGATGTAGTCAGCGGACAAGAAAAGGAGGGACTGCCCTCACTTTTGAAATTCAGAGCCAAAAGCAATCCCTCAATGAAAGGGAGTGGAAGGAACCAGCCGTCTACCATACATGTTAGCCACTCTGACTAGAAACTTAGTTGCTGCTAACAACAGTAGGATACCATTTGCTTCACTATGGAGGACCCAACGGAGAAATGCCAACCGTCGTAAGCATAGAGCTCTCTTGAGAGAAGAAAAGAGACGTCAACAAAAAATTAAGAACCAACTCGTCCCCATTCCAGAGGGACACATCTATGAACCAGAACCAGAACCAGATATGAAGGAAACTTGTTCCAGCCTGCCCACCACAAATGAGTAGCATGGGTATGATCAAGAGTAAGAAGTACCAGCAGCCTTTGATGACCTTTGCGCAGGTTGCCCTCCTTGCAACGTTGAAATACTGCCACAAGCGTCAGCTACAGGAGCTTTTGTCAAATGCCCAGACTGTAATGTCCTGCATTTGGAGCATTTTAACACTCTTGAAGAATATACCTCTAATGAAGAGCAATCTCAAACCAGCGATTGCCAAATGTAGGGGGCATACGTCCCAATGGTTACATAACGATATGACCCACGATATACTGGGCCATATGTTTCGATGGATGCCGAGCCATACACTTGTTAGAGGTAACACTAGCGCCAGTCTAGATTCCTGTCAACAATGAAATGAGGGAATGTCCGTGCCAGCCACCCATCCTCATTAAAATAGAATATCATAAAATCAGGAAAATCAACAAAATCAGTTTTGAGTCCTATGAAGAAGTCCATGGAGAACTCGTCAATATATTGGAAGGACTGGAATTGTATGCTAGGGTTTTTTCAGAAAAAGATGAATAAAGCATTCTGGATTGTATCTTTAACTTAAGAGACAAAGGTCGAGCGGGCTTGCTAGCAGGCTTGCTTATGGAAAGAACCTACTCTGAGATAAGGAAATGGATGAGAGTAAAGGGAAGGATCACAATACAATGCAGATGCTGCTATAATTTCACGAACGACAGGCAAGGAAATCCTCCTGGGATTCTCAAGTACGATCAAGTGGATCCGCTGCCCCCGATGATCAAATGGATGATTTAACAAATGGTTCGATGGAACATACTGCCAGTCAACTGTATTCCAAACAGTTGCATCATAAATATATATGATGAGGGAGACTGCATACCTCCTCACATTGATCATATTGATTTTTTAAGACCCTCTGCACAGTCTCATTCATGAGTGAAAGCAATATTCTCTTTGGGAAAGAAATTAATGTCATCGGCCCCGAAGAATTCAAAGGATCTGTCAAGATTCCCCTACCAGTTGGTTCAGTGCTCGTTCTAAATGGCAATGGTGCAAACGTTACCAAGCACTGCATTCCCGGATTACAACGCCATAGGGTGTTTGTAACTTTCCGACGGATGGACAAAAATGACATACCATTTGGATTTCAGCCAGATCTTGAACTCGAAGAACTACTACCGTATGAGCTATGAGAAGGTTGCACCTCTAGGCGCTCGTGAAGGGAACTCTTGTCTTGGAATGTGGCTCAGAAGGTCAACTTGATCACAAGCTCACTACGCAAGGGGACAGATATTCAGAGGGTTTTTCTTTCTTCTCTACTACGTTATAGATATGATATGTATCAAACATGATTAGTCCATGATATGTACTCGACATGACACATTCTGGATGTACCTTCATGCAGTTTGCATATTGTACTCTTTATGAGGTATTGGCCTACTTTTCATCTATAACATTTTATTGAAGCAGATTAATGAAATTCCTTCCAAAAAATTTGTCTGATTGTTCAATTGTCCTTCTCGCTGCGATGGATAAAAGCCATTGAACTATGCGTTGGTTTGAAACTACAATGAACGAAGAACAAAACAACAAACATTTAATGATAAAAAAGAAACATTCAAATGAAAAAATGACAAAAAATATAAATTATGATAAATTTAAATAAAAAATCTCTCTTTTGAAAAATCAACCAACTAAGATTAAAATTTAAAAAAAAATTATTTTTGAAAATTAAATGTGATAAAAACATCAAGAAAACAAAATAAATTTGTTGAGTGGATTCTCTAAATTTCGGAGTTTCTTACTCTTTGCTCGCGCAGAACAACTATCTTTATCTGCACTAATTCTCTTCACATCCCCGCGGAATTTCACATTCTGCCCAAAAGAGAGCTATCAAATTCTCACAAATCCTCTTCAACAATGTCGACATTTACATACAACACATTTCTTTAAAATTAAACACTACAACTCTGTAGAATTCTCATTTCGATTCAGTCACTACCTTCCGATTCACTTCTTTCGAGGTCGGTCCTTACCTTCCGATGCTCTCTTTTTTTTAAATTGACTCTTACCTGTTAATTCTCATTTTGAATCAGTCATTACCTTCTGATTCACCCTATTGAGGTCGGCCCTTACCTTTTGACGCTCTTTTTTTTTAAGATTTACCCTTAACTTTCAATTCTCATTTTGAATCAGTCAATACCTTCTAATTCAACCTTTCGAGGTCGGTCCTTATTTTCCGATGCTTTCTTTTTGAGATTGACCCTTACCTGTCAATTCTCATTTCAAATTAGTCACTACCTTCTGATTCATCCCTTTTGAGGTCGGTCCTTTCCTTCCGACTCTTTCTTTTGAGATTGACCCTTACCTGTCAATTCTAATTTCGAATCAGTCACTTCCTTCTGATTCACCCTTTCGAGGTCATTCCTGACCTTTTGACACCTTTTGAGATTGACCCTTACCTGTCAACTCTCATTTTAAATCAGTCATTACCATCTGATTCACCCTTTTGATGTTGGCCCTTACCTTCCGACACTCTTTTTATTTAGATTGACCCTTACCTACAAATTCTGATTTCACATCAGTCACTACCTTCTGATTCACCCTTTGGAGGTAGGTCCTTACCTTCCGACTCTCTCTATTTGAGATTGACCCTTACCTGTCAATTCTCATTTCGAATCAGTCACTACCTTCTGATTCACCCCTTTCAAGGTTCGGTCCTTACCTTCCGACGCTTCCTTTTGAGATTGAACCTTACCTGTCAATTCTCATATTGAATCAGTCACTACCTTCTGATTCACCCTTTCGAGGTCAGTACTTTCCTTCAGACGCTCTCTTTTTAACTTCGATGCTTTCTTTTAAGATTGACCCTTACCTATCAATTCTCATTTCAAATCAGTCATTAGCTTATGATTCACCCTTTTGAGGTCGGATCTTACCTTCTGATGCTCTTTTTTTTTTAGATTGACCCTTACTTGTCAATTCTCATTTTGAATCAATCACTACCATCTGATTCACCCTTTCGAGGTTGGTCCTTACCTTCTGACACTCTTTTTTTGAGATTGACCCTTACCTAAAAATTCTCATTTCGAATCAGTCACTACTTTCAGATCCATCCCTTTCGATGTCAGTCCTTACCTTCCGACCCTTTCTTTTGAGATTGACCCTTACCTGTCAATTCTCATTTTGAATCACCTTTTGATTCACCCCTTTTCGAGGTCGGTCCTTACCTTACTATGCTCTTTTTTTTAGATTGACCCTTACCTGTCAATTCTCATTTCGAATCAATCACTACCTTTTGATTTACCCTTTCGAGGTCAGTCCTTTCCTTCTGACGCTCTATTTTTGAGATTGACCCTTACCTGTCAATTCTCATTTTAAATCAGTAACTACCTTCTGATTCACCCCTTTCAAGGTCGGTCCTTACCTTCCGACGCTTTCTTTTGAGGTTGACCCTTACCTGTGAATTCTCATTTGGCGGCCCTTACCTTCAGATGCTCTCTATTTTAAGATTGAACCCTACCTGTCAATTCTCATTTCGAAGCTGTCACTACCTTTTGATTCACCCCTTTTGAGGTCAGCCATTACCTTCTGACGCTCTCTTTTTGAGATTGACTTTTACCTGCCAATTCTCCTTTCGAATCAGTCACTACTTTCTGATTCACCCCTTTAGAGGCCAGTCCTTACCTTCTGACACTCTCTTTTGAGATTGACCATTACCTATCAATTCTCATTTTTGAATCACTCATTACCTTCTGATTCACCTTTTTGAGGTCAGCCCTTCTGTCGTTTTTCTTTTTTTTATTAGATTGATCCTTACCTATCAATTCTCATTTTTGAATCAGTCATTACCTACTGATTCACCCTTCTGAGGTCGGCCCTTACCTTCGCACGCTCTTTTTTTGTTAGATTGACCCTTACCTGTCAATTCTCATTTCGAATTAGTCACTACCTTTTGATTCACTCCTTCCGAGGTCGGTCCTTAGCTTCTGATGCCCTCTTTTGAGAATGACCCTTATCTGTCAATTCTCATTTTTGAATCAGTCATTACCTTCTGATTCACCCTTTTGAGGTTGGCCCTTACCTTCCGACACTTTTTTTTAGATTGATCCTTACCTGTCAATTCTCATTTTTGAATCAGTCATTACTTACCGATTCACCCCTTTGAGGTCGGCCCTTACCTTCCAACGCTCTTTTTTTTGAGATTGACCCTTACCTGTTAATTCATATTTTGAATCAGTCACTACCTTCTAATTCACCCCTTTTGAGGTCGGTCCTTACCTTCCGACGCTCTCTTTTGAGATTGACCCTTACCTATCAATTCTCATTTTTGAATCAGCCATTACCTTCTGATTCACCCTTTTTAGGTCGGTCCTTATCTTCCGACGCTCTCTTTTTAAGATTGACCCTTACCTATCAATTCTCATTTTGAATCAGTCACTACCTTCTGATTCACCCCTTTTGAGGTTGGTCCTTACCTTTCGACGCTCTATTTTTGAGATTGACCATTACCTATCAACTCTCATTTCTAATCAGTGGCTACCGTCTGATTCACCCGTTTTGAAATCGGTCCCTATCCTCCGACACTCTTTTATGATTGATCCTTAAATTTCAATCCTAATTCGGGAATCAGTCCCTAACTTCTGATTCCTCTCTTTTCATGAGCCGTCCTTAACTTCTGATCCTCTTCTAAAATTAATATCTGAATTGGGTCAGTACATACACACTGACTCCCATCCTCTACAAATCCTTGAAACCTGATAACTCAAAATCCACTCTCCAATCCCCAACGAGAGTCCCTACTTCTTGACTTTGATCAAATATTCACCTGTTATATTCTCCAGCAGAAGCAACTAGCACACACAATCCCACACTCATTTTATGTCTCCTTGACTTAGGAGTTTATAATGGTTTTTTTGAGCTCGTCGGTCAATGCCAATACGGGTGGTGTGCTTGCCCAATACACCACACCTATTGGGGGTCCATTTGTTCACCTCACTTTTGGTTGAGGTCTAAAATTTCTCTTTAGTAGCTAGGGTCTAGCCATAGGACTTTCCTATTGACTATTCTTAGAAAACTAGAAAAGGTACCCTCACCACTAGAAATTCTAATAAACTCTTCTTTACACTCAACTTGAAATTCCACATATTGGTCCTAACCTCTAGCACTTAGTAGGTGGGGTCATTATGGGGGAGCTCAATGAGAGTTCCTATAGGGCTATTGAACTTAGGGTTGACCCTGAATGTTGGTCTAGAGCTAAGTTATTTACTTCACTCACAATCACTCCCTCGAGTCTTTGAGAAACTCACGTAGATGGTCCCCTAAACCTACTTGCCCTAAGTTAGGGTTTACCTAAAACCAGTACATAGTAGACCCAAATGGGGTTTCCATGGGTCCATGGCTTCCTTTTGGTGGTTAGTTCCCCAATTTTACCCAAAATACTCAGCTCGGCCTTTTGTCCCTATATCTACCCAAATTACCTAAGTACACTTGAAACCCTAACTTTGGTCAAAATTCTCAAATTTATCCAAAATGCCCAAACTTGTTCAAAAAATCATTTCAGTCCTTTTGAAAACACCCCAATTACCCAAAATCACCAAAAATTTCCAAATTACCAAAATGCCCCTCATGGGCCCAAAATTTCAAAAATTCTAAAAAAACTTAAAAATTCCCACAGTATTCCAAATATTCCCAATTTCATTTTTCTTAACTACTACATGACCTAATTTGGCCAATTTGACCATCATTGATCAAAACCCCAAAATTTGCCTTTAAAGGCCTAAATTTTCCCAAATTCAACTCAAATGTCCATCAATTTGATCACAAACTCCCCAAATTTCAATCCCAAACTCAAAGTCACCCTTAATGTGACCAAAATAAACTAAATCCAAACTCAATTGGCCTATTCTTTGAGCCCAATTTTGATATAGGTGAAACCCCCAATTTTGGGCACATGACGTAATCTCACCAAATTGAATCCATAGCCCCCTAATTTGGCCATGGTTTATGTTGAAAAATCTTTATAACATTCCTACACATCAAAATTGACCATAAATTTGCCTTGGTGAAGTCTCAATTTCATTTAATTTCAACTTAAGTCCAAAATCCCCAAATTGCCCCAAATTGGCTATGTCCCCAAATTTCACCAAATTGATTGCCTTAATCCCAAAATTGCACCCAATTCATGTTGAAAACTATTCATGGCGTTCCTATTGATCATTCTCAATAATCAATTTAGACTTAGCCCAAGGCTAGCCCAATCTAGACCCAAGTCTAGCCCAACATGCCCAAATTGACCAAATCTCCAAAATCCTTGAAATTAACCCTCAATTGAACTCAAAACCCTTTTCATCCTTCACCAAAATTGTTCCTTACAATCACTTACATGAAATGAAAGATTTATTTGGATCAATTGACATGGCTAACCTAGCCCAAACCCAATTTTTGGTCATTTGTACCCACTTGGACCCAAACACTAAATGTAGCCTAACCACCCCAAAGTCACAAAATTAATGACTCCATAGCCATTAGTTGGACCCTAGTGACCAAGATAAACCTCACAAAACCACCTAAGCTAATACCAAGCTAAGTGAGCAAGCTAAGTGAGCCATGGAAAAATGTTCCCCTAAATTAAGGGATTTGATTTCCATATTTGCTTAGGCTTAAGATATTTTTGCCAAAACTAAACCTTAGCCCATTAAATTGCTGTGACAGATTCCTCTGGGTTCCCTGAGCTCCTAGCCACCTCTCCCTGCCATGGCCAGCCTACATAGTCTCTGGAAAAGCCAAAATAGAGGACCACCTCCCCTTGAGTCTCACTCAAATAATACCTAGAGGGCACCTCACCTAGATGAAATGTTTGAGCCTCTCTGCCCTCCATCTAAGCACCACATAATACCCCCCATTTGGTCATGACATCCACCCCTTAGCCATTTTTATAAAAGCTCACCTCCACAGCCATGGAGGTAGTGCTGAAGTTTTCTCAGAGAGAGCCTCCCAAAACACTCACAGAGCTTCTTTAAGATCTCTTCAGTGCAATCTGACCATCTTTCTTCACTGATTCCCACTGTAGAAGCTCAATTTTAAGCTTAAACTTCTGCCTAAAACCTGGATAGAGCTCAGTAAACCTCCACAGTCCGCCAAACTAAAATTAAACTTACCCACACCTTAACAACACTGAAAGAAGACAAAGCCCCATCAAATCCCCCTTCCACAGAGCCCCTAGTATAGACTTTGATCAACACCTGAAATAGGCCTTGGTCAAATTAGGGTCTAGGCATTTCACCACAACCAGAGGCTCATTCCCTAGCCTCCTTGGGCTCTAATGAATGTGCCAGGAATCTCTGATTTAAGCTTCCCTTCTCAGAGAAAAGGTATTGAGCTCCTCCTCATCCCGAGCCTCTTTTGATTCTCCATTTTCTTGGGCCTGATTTCATGGCATCATAACTGTATATATATGTTCCTCTAGTCTAGACGAGCATTCTATTTGATTGAGAAATGAGGGAGATATCAAGCCTTGAAGATGGACGGTTCTCAAGCTAGGCCATTGGGGACAATGAAGGAGCGTTGTTCGATCGAGCGTGTATCGAATGGACGATCAAGATGAAGCCAGAAAGTGCTTCTTTACATGAACTGCGGGATGCGTGGGTACTAGCGTGGATGGCGACATCAAATGGTAGTGCGCCTCGTGGAGCTTTGGAGCTGCCTAGGATCTAGTCAGCGCCGCGCGTTTAAATAGATAAATAGGGATTTAAAAAATTTGAAAATGACCCCTTGCTTTAAAAATTCATATCTTGATGTAGAAAAATCACAAAAATAAAATAAAAATACCCGCTTGCTCAGTGATTAGAGGAGAATAATTTGAAAATAATTTGAAGTCCATTTGATGCATGTTTTATTTTTAATTAATTAAACACTATCTTGAGTCTTTGATTCTCCATGCATATAGGCATTTCACCATGGCTTGAATTTTTGGCATTTTATAGCCCCTGTCAAGGGGAACCTTTCCTGATTTTTCCGAATCCAGAGGAGACCTCTAGATAGAGATCCATATTTTTCAAGTTTATGCACATTTTGTGCTTAAATTAATCATAATAATTATCATGTTACTTAGAAAAATCCAAGAAAATTTTGGAAGGTTTACTATGATGAAAGAACCCTTAGGAAAAGTTCTTATGAGCCAAGTCATTTAAAATGCACCTAATCTTCATAAACCCTAAATCACTAAGATAATTAATTTTGGAAAATATAAACATCAAAATGACTTGTTTTTTCATCTCCACTATTTTTTAAGATCCAGAGAACTCTCCATAAAAATTTCAAAGCATTTTGAGTACATTTGAGGGCCTAAATTGATTTTTCAGGTTGAATAATCTTTTTTGGCACTAAAATGATTTTTAAAAATAAAAAAATAACTCAAAAAATTATGAAAACTTGTTTTTGGAGTCTATGATCAAGGAAATTTTATAAAAATAAAATGGTGATTAAAATAAAAAGTTCATTTTTAGCCTATTTTAAAATATTTAAATAAATAAAAAATAACAAGAATAATAAAATTCATGGAAGTGTTCTAAATTGTTTTCTAAGCACTTAAAAACAATTGAAATATTTTTTCTGATTTTCTAAATAAAGATATTGTATTTTGAATATTAAAATAATTTTTAAAGGCTAAAAAATGGATTTCCACTAAAATAATTCCAATAAATCAAACAGAAACAAGAAAAACATAAAATTTTACTTCTCTAGGTTCTCTGACCACAAGAAGATTTTTTTAAAAAATGCAAAACTTAATTTTCCCCATTTAAAATATTTTATATTAAATAAATACCCTAGAACTTAAAATAATTCTTATAATTAAAATAAAAATAAAAAAATCATGAAGTTTTGTCTAAATGGCTCTCTAGTCTAAGTCTACGTCCAGTAAAAATTTCAAATGAATAAGGTTCACCTTGGTCAAGTTAGGAATTTTTTTTTTGAAAAATACCACTTTTGCATGAAAATAATTATATAAATTAAATTAAATTTTGAAAAATTACATTTTCTCATTTGATGTCTTAATTGACCCAAGAATTTGACAAATTATGAAGTGTTAAAGCCTTAGGGGCAAAAGTGTAATTTTGGAATTTGGTCTTAATTAACATTTAGGCTTAATTCAAGGAGGGAAATGGGCAACCTCTGATCTTAATTAACTTGTTTGGATGTGTGAACCTAAAAAGGGAATTAATTGGTAGAAACCAACCCCACTTTCCTAATTAAAAGGTTAAATTAATAAATTTCTAAACTATTAAAATTTGGAAGTTTATTCAAATTAAATGAACCTTGGACTTAGGGGTATGACTTTTGAAGTCAATAATTAATCAATTTAATACCCCTATTTGAGGTTCAAATGAAATTCAAATAATGAATCATGATCACCCAAAGTTTAACCTTTTCAAAATTAATTAAAACACTCACCTAGGTCTTAAGGGCTTAGTAGTGTTCTAAGTTAAATCAAGACTGATTAAAAGAGGATTAGAAAATAAAACATAGCTTAAATTTAAGACCTTTAAAACACTATGAGCCCATTTAGGACAAAAAATTTGCTAAGTGTTTCAACAACACTAGCTTTCCCCCTTTAAGGATCTTCAACCGCATAATCTTCAAAATTAAATCACAAATGATAATTACCATAATCTTAGGGATAATTAGGACATCAATGTTCATTGAGCATTAGGGTGCTCATAAGGTGAATTATTAAGCAACATAATAAGTTTAAATGAGCGTTTAAATGAGTTTAAATGAGCTTGAGGCTTTTCACTAGGTGATAAGAGGGAAGCATGGACCTGCTTCTCCCTCCTAACCTGTTGGATACCTGAAAGGTCTACTAAACTTAATATAATTTGCTTAACAAAATCATCCTTAATTATACTCCTAAGGACCCAACAAGATATGACATAGGACAAGATATGACATAGGGTTGACCCAACAAGATATGACATAGGGTTAGGAAAACTACGAAAACCTTAATTTTCAGCCTCTACATGAACCCCCCTCACATGCATTTTAAGTTTCAGACGGTGGAACGAGAAGATTTGTCAGGTACACTTTTATAGTTTACAACGCTGTCTTTCTTGTACTTTCAGACTGCCCTTTTGATGTTAAAACAAATCAACATGCTTAACAACAATGTCACCCTGCATGAAAACTAAAACTATCAGAATAGCCACAAAACCAAAACCAAAACTAAAGTTAAAATCAACCAAGAACATGCTTGGTTGTGAATTTTACTTCACCTTCAAAACAAAATCATTTTTAAGACTTAATCAAAAAATTTCGAAAGTAAATTAAACACTTTCAATGGTAACCATAAATCTTTTGAAATTCAATTAAACATAAAATGCTCTTTTAAATTTGTGGGAGTCCCTTGGACGAGGAATGAAATTATGGAACTCGAGATCTCCTTGGTTTAAATGAGTTTAATAACCCATGTAAATTAAGTAAGTTTAAAAGAAAAGGTAGTGTCAGAACAAGGCTACCATGGGATCCTAACCAGTGCGCTCTAATCAACTTTAACATCCCCCCTATAAAAGTTAAAGAACTACAACCATAGTGCCACCTGATTTGACGTCTTAATTTGACACCCTAGAAAACTCCAACTCATCATGACAAGGAGCTTTGAGGGTAGCACAACCATCTTCAACACTAAAATATGTCTACACCAACTAAACCAACTTCTTTCCTTAGAATTAAACAACCAAGCCATAGGATTTCGAGGTTGTTTGCGTATGCAACATAAATCCTCCATAAATCCTCACCTCCTCATCTTTAGGCATTTGTATAGCTCTGCTGTACAATCTAAGCCCTAACTCGTTTTAGGATTCCAAGGTTGTCGTTTGTCGCGACTTAAATCCTCACATCTTCCAGGCTATTTTTGTGATTGCTTCACACAAATAAAAGCCCTAAATTATTAAAATTGGCAGATGAAACACCTAAATATTTCGCATCAAAATAGAAGCCAAACAATAAGATAGACTGGAAAGTCACAGAGGTTCTCCTCCGGATCTATGACATCCCCTAGTTCTTCCTCCTTTGGACTCTACAACAAAATGTTTCAAATTTGAACCAATCTCTTTTCACACCTCTTCGTCCGATTTCGTTGAATAGTCCTATCCTTTTAAAATCCTTGAAGATAATATTTCTTGATTTTTATCAAAAGCTTTCTTAGATGACTTCAATTATCTAAGATGTAATTAACTATAGTGGCTTGCCCTTATAAGAAACTTTTCTCGAACCCAGCTTAATATAAACCTTGTTTAATTCTTCATATTAAATAGGGGAAATTTTTGACAAATAAAATGGTTTCACAGACCAAACGGACGTCATACCTTTCTTAGTTTATTTGATCAAGCCTCATCCTCAAGTCTTGTGTTTATCCTTTGTGATAGATATAGGGTTCGAGGTATAGTGCTCTTTCATTTAAACTATGAAAAATATGGGGTCAGTTTGATTTCATACTTTATTAAACTTAAACGTCCTTTTGAAGCGGGCGCCAAAATTTTGATTTCGGTGACCGACAGCTTCTTACAAGCAAATCCAACCAAAATAGTGCCAACAAAGCTTTCCCATAGAATCTGTCTCCTATCGTACATGGAATTGTGAAGTTACCAGGATCTTTAACCATTTTAGGAAGTTTTTTTTTAATTATAACACTGCACTCGTCACTAATTGCAACAGTCTCGTTATTTTTAAACTTTCTTTTCCTGTGAAGAATATCCTTCATAACCTTCACATAACTTGGCATTTGTTCTAAGGGTTCAACAAATGGAATATTTATTGTAAGCTTCTTAAAAATTTCTAGAAATTTTGAAAATTATTTATCCAACTTTCATTGATGGAGCCTCTGAGGAAATGGAGGTGTTGGTTTTTCCAAGTCAACTTTAAGTGGAGAAATATGTCTCTCTAAACAACTTTAAGTGAAGAAATATGTCTCTCTGAACCTTTCAGAGCATCCTCTTTAGGCTCTTCAATTTTTTTCTCTCTACTTCAGTCTCTTCTTAAACTATACATTCCAATTCTCTTCCTCTTCTAAGTTGAACAGCTTTTACTTGCTCTTTATTATGGTGTTTTGGATTTACTTCTTTATTACTAGGAAGTGTTCCTTGGGATCTATCACCTAATGAATTTACTATTTTTCTCAACTGATTCTCAATATTTCTTATTTTAGCTTCTAGACTTTGTAACAGATTTCCCATTTGTAACACCACTACTTCTATAGACAACTTTTTCTCCTTAAATTGTGGATTACTGTTGAAACCTGGAGGATAAGTTGGTCTACAATTAATATTCCCTTGGTTGTTCTAGTTTTGTAATGGGTTTACTTGGTTATTCCCCCATTGCTGATTATTACCATTTGAAGAGTTATTCCAGTTAAATTTGGGATGGTTCTTCTAACCTAGGTTATAATAGTTTAAGTAGGGGTTATTTTTCTTATTATTTATGACATTCAAAGTTTCTAATGTTGCTTGAGAATCTACCATTTGTCCAAATGAATTATGTTCAATAATTACTATTGGTTGAGAAAAATTCATTCCAAATTGATCTAACTTCCTTAAAATTACAGCAACTTGATTCGCTAACATGACAAAAGCATCAATTTCATGACGATTGGCTACTTTCTTAAGGTTAACCCTTTCAGAAGGCCATTAAAAATTATTTATAGCCATCTCTTCAATTAAGGCATAAGCGTCATGAAATGGTTTTGACATTAATGAACCACCAGCAGTGACATCAATAATAGATCTAAGAGATCCAACTAATCCATTATAAAAGGTTTGCATTATTAACCAATCTGGTATAGCATGGTGTGTACAGTTTCTTAAGAGTTCGTTAAATCGTTCCCATGCTTCATAAATATATTCCCCTTCAAACTAACAAAAAGACGTAATATCATTTTTAAACTTTGCAATTTTTTATGGTGGAAAATATTTAGTAAGGAATTTTTGTACTAGATCACCCCAAGTTCTGATAGATCCAGGTGATAACGAATGTCAACATATCTTAGCCTTATCCCTCAGTGAGAAAGGAAGCAATCTAAGTCTTATAGCATCATTTGATACACCATCATATTTAAATGTCGTACACAATTCTAGAAATTTGGCAAGGTGTTAATTTGGATTTTCAGTTGGTGCTCCCCCAAACTGATTATTTGATACCAGTTGGATAATAACAAGTTTAAGTTCAAATGAATTAGCCACTATAGCAGGTTTTTGAATACTACAATGAAGTTCATCCACCGTATGGTTTGCATAATCTCTTAAAGGTCTAAACTCTTCAGCGTTTTGTTTTTTTTGATTTGCCATTTATTGAAATTGTTTAATTTACTTAGTAATTTTTTAGTTTTTTAATTTTTATGATAGTTCTTTCTAATTCAGAATTGCAAGTCACAAGTCCTGTGGAACCTGAAGTACGCATACAATACTATAAAACACATAAAATAAAACATAAAACATAAAAAATAAAAAAACACAAACAAGAATTTTATATAAAAAAAAACACGACAATATTTCTATAATAAATCTTAAAGTTTAAATAAGACTTCATAAAAATAGAAATTATGCTTTCTAAAAAAAATTCTTTAAAATTTTTTGTAAATATCCCCGGTAATAATGCCAAAAACTTGATCCCGATGTTCTATATAGTTGTTAAATGTGATCTATGTGATGATATGCTTAACTTCCTTTAATAAAGATTATTTCTTTGCGACAAAGCCAAAAACTTGATCCCAAGCAAAAGATAGGTAAATTTTTCACTATGAAGCAAATAATAGTAACGTTATAATACTTAAATATGATATGCTATGCAAATATACATATTGTTATCAAGTAATATAGGACTTTTTGATTAACCCACGAATAGTGAACCCACAGGGATAAATAACAATAAGCAACTCTACAAACAAATAAATTAGATAACAAAATTTTACTTAGCAAAATATTCTTACCTAAATTTAGATGCTAAAATAGGAATGAGAATTCAATTCTTTTTATAAATTTTTTATAATTGAAAATAAAGTAAGCAACTAATTAACTTAACTAAATACTTGCAAGATGAAGGCAATATAA
The DNA here is from genome assembly GCF_001263595.1 of Phalaenopsis equestris. Taxonomy (NCBI): domain Eukaryota; kingdom Viridiplantae; phylum Streptophyta; class Magnoliopsida; order Asparagales; family Orchidaceae; genus Phalaenopsis; species Phalaenopsis equestris. Next base: position 544,052 of record NW_018164677.1, read on the forward strand.
ATAAAATATCTTTTTCCTTATCATGAATCAGTAACAAGTATAGAAATTTTGCTGTGGAAGAATTCAAATTGTGTTGTTCCAAATAGGAGAAATAATATTCTTTACCCTTACAAGAGATGCTATAAAGAATGTTGACTAATTTATAGTTTAAATAGTTTTGAAGACCGGTTAGGTAGGGAAGATACTAGCTCTCACTCTAGAGTTCCCACTTCTCCCTCCACATAGGGGCTAACATCTCATATTAGAACCTAGAACTATAAATCAAATTGGGGGCTTTAGCCTATCATTCTAAAGTCCTTTAATTCTACACCCTTTAAAGTTTATTTTCCTATTTATTTACACTCAACCCCATGAGCTACATTCTCATCCATGAAATCAAATGTGATTCTTACCATTTGTTGACTAAGACAATACCACCTCGGATCTTATATGTTCTCACAACAGGTATTAACACCTTAATTGGACAAATCAAGAAGTAGATGAAGTACAAGGTTTAAAATCATCACAACGTCTTCCAACATTAAAGTCTAATACTTCACACAACTTGCTTTCAATATTTAATCTCTTATCATTTTAAGGAATATAGATAAAAAAAACTATTCAGAATCCATGGAGAAAACACAACCACACTTGAGTTTAAAAGTAGAAATCAAGCACACAAAAAAAATCTAAATTAAAACCAAATCTAGTCACAAAGATAAACATTTATTTCAAATCCTCTCCACCAAATGTCTTAAAGTTCTTTCGAACTCTCTTCCTTCACTCACAATACAAACTAAAACTCAAAATAAAAATAAAAGGTAGCCGACGGCGGCGGCGGTTACTTGGATGGATGGTTAGCTATTCACTGTGGATTGACCTCTTCTTTTGATGATCCAAGTCTTCTTTAATTAAAATCCAAGAGGTGCCTTGGTGTCTCTTCAAAATGTGTTTCCATTCAATGAATGTTCTAGAAGTTACCTTTATTCAAAGCCAATTGAATGAATTTTTGTGTCCATAAACTGTTTCCCACATTTTTACCTTTGAACACCTCTTTTAAAATTTGTCCAAAGCGCGGAGTACCTGACACTTAGACGTGGCTCTCAATGTATAACTAGTGCGTAAGCGCCAGTGTTGGGCGCATAGGCGTCTCAGTTCATTTTTGCACCTACATTTTTTCTTCAAATTTGATACTTTTTCACTCCTTTTACCATTTTCATTCATTTGATTGTACCTAAAAGAAAATCACACAAATAAATTTCATTAAAGCGCAATATCTGAAAAATAGGTATAAAATTGTGTAAGAAAAAACTATATATTTTAGGTGTATCACATACCGGCTCCCACTCTAGAGCTCCCCCTACTCCCTCACCAGAGGGTTAACATTCTAGCACTAGTTCCAATCAACTTGACAAAATTGGGAGTTTTAATCTGTCACCTTAAAATCTCCAATTTTGTATCAAACAAATTATATTTCTCTATTTATTTGCACTCAACGCTATGGATGATATCCTCTCCCGTGGAATCAAATGTGATTCTCACTATGTTGTAGAAATCATAGCCCTTTTGGAACATATGTTTCTAAACACATTTTAACATTTCAATTGGCTAGATTGAATAGATTGAAAGGCTAGATTGAAAAATAAATGAAGATTGAAGTTCAAATCATCACAATTTATTGAAATTTAAAATCATATAAAATAAAATCAATTCTTTACAAAACCATACCTCAGTGTAGGTAGAAGGATAAAGAAGATTACTTAGAATTCATGAAATGGATACGATAAAACATGGATTTCATTTATAAAAACAAGTTTACAAAACAAAGAAATAAAAGAACAAAACTTATCTCATAATCCTTCTCAAGAAAATCCTTAGAAGTTCTCCTCAATTACTTTCCTACTTTACAAGCACTCTCAATTCTCTCTTAGAAAAGTAATGAAGAAGAAATCTCTCATCTTCCCTCTCCTCTTACAATCCTTGAAGAAAATCTCCAAGCCCTTGACTTTCTTTCTCTCTCTCTCTCTCTCTCTCTCTCTCTTGCCTTCTTCAAAAATCCCTCACACACCTCCTCTTCAAGCCCTAGACTTCCCTCTGTTTTATTAGAGGCTACCTCCCTCCAAAAAGAATTCAAAATTCCCTCCAAAAATTATATCCAAAAGTCAACCATTTTCAATTCAAAAGATATGTCTATTGATCTAAGAGACATATCTCTTCATAAAAGATCCTTCCAAAGTGACTAGATGCAGTGAATCACTCCATGGGGGGTTTAAACAAGTTTCCCTTTCAAAATTTGCTGAAAATTCATCTCGAACCACCATAATCCACAAAAATTCATCTTTGGCGCCTCAGGCGCTGGTTCTGGCACTTCAGGCCCCGTCCTTCTTAAGACCGCACTATTGTGGGTAAAATTTGGCACTTAAGGCTCTAGCTCTCTGTCAAATAGTGCTTCAACCATCAATTTTGGCACTTCAGGTACCAACTCTCTGTAAAATGGCACTTCACGCGTCAGAATCTCAAAATTCACTATTTTTGCTCCAAATTTTGCCCTTTTTGCTACTTTTGCTCCAAATACCTAAAATTGATATAATTGAAAAAAAAAAAAATGAAAATACCATTCTTTAAAGTGCAATATCATAAAAAATAAGCATAAAATGTATACATAAAATAACATATTATTTTAGTGTATTAGTCCCTTAAATCCTTAACCCTTGGCTAGGATGGCTAGAACCATCACATGGATGATCCAAAATAAGGTTGCCTTGGTCTCATGACACCATAAGGTTTATTTTGTTATTAAATTACTCATATGATTCCAATTTTACCTAAATTCCCGATTTTTGGTCTTTTAGCCCTAAACTTTTTGATAATTACCAAAATACCCCTAGAACCTTAAAATTCTCAAAACTACCCAAATCCTAAAATTTTATCCAAAAATCATCCCAAACCATTTCAAACCACTCAAATTGCCCAAAACACCTCAAACTTTCCAAAATTCCCAAAATACCTCTAATTTCACCAAAATTACCAAAATGCCCGTCATGGCCCAAAAATTCCCTAAACATCCCATATCATTCCAAACATCCCCAAAACCAATCTTAGCCATCCATTGGGCCCAATTTGACCAAATTGATTTCAGAACTACTAATTACAAATCCAAACTAGATTATATCATGTCGAAGCCCAACTGAAACCAAATTCTAGCCCAATTGAGCCTAATTTCAAGCCCAAATTCTAAGCTTAATCAAATTGCCCCAAATTGACCTAACTTCAAAATTCCACTAAATTGAATTACCTAACATATTAAATTCCACCTAATTCACTTCCTAAACTCTTCATAACATTTCTCTAGACAAAAACGAGACTTCAATTGGCCTAGACCTAAACCCAAACCTAGCCCAAATTCAATTCCAACCAAAACCCCCAATTTTGCCCAAAAATTCAAATCTCACCAAATTGTACCCCATAGCCTATCAATTTCCACAAATTAACTTCCCAATGCCTTGTGAAAATATCCTACCAAAAATTTTCTTACACCCAAAGCAAAACCTAGCCAAAATTCAATTCAAACCAAAACCCCCAAATTTGGCAAAAATTCCAAATCTCACTAAATTGAATGCCAAAGCCTCTCAATTTTCACCCAATTGACTTCATAATGCATTGTGACAATATCCTACACCAAATTGGGCAATCAATTGAGCAAAATTCAAACTCTAGCCGAGTGTAAACCCAAATCCAAGCCAAATCCTAAATTTTGAACCCAAACCCTAAACCCATCTGGGACCACTTGGTCTAGCCCAACTTGGACTAGCACACATGGAATTTGGACCCTATGAACCACCATAGATCCTTTTAGCCCACCCTAGAGGTGCCATGGACCAAGGGTCCGTTGATTTGGGGGATTTTTTCATATTTTTTGTCTAGTGACTCAAGCTTGGCATCACATGATTAAACCTCTATCCTAATCACAATTAAGCTTCTCTCTGCCTCCCTTACTCTGCTAGACATTATCACTATCCTGGCTGGCCAGCCTAGTGGCTGGAAAACCCAAAATTTAGGAGCTCTCCACATGGACTAAAGCTAATTTATGCCCATCCAATGTGTCCAATTCCAATTGGCTAATTGCGTAGCTCATCCCTCCACATAAGCACCATTCTCCACCCGTCGGCACTATTTTTGGTGTGGGGTTTGCCCGTTAAGAAGCTGTCGGTCATCGAAATTGAAATCCCGTTGCCCTCTTCGGAAGGACGTTTTTTTTTTTTTTTAATTTTAGTTTTGAAAAAGATTAAGTCAAACTGGCCCCATAATTTTCATAGTTTAAATGAAAGAGCGCTTTACCTCAAATCCTGTATCTATCCCAAAGGATGAACACAAGAATTGAGGGTGAGGCTCGATCAAATAAACTAGAGAAAGTCATGACATCCGTTTGGTCTGCGAAACCAATATATTGGCCGACAAATTCCCCTATTTAATATAAGGAATTAAATA
>NW_018164677.1:560827-569463 GCF_001263595.1 Phalaenopsis equestris
GCTTACCCTTACAATGTAATGCGATTTGAAGAATGTATTGTGATATACTAGTGATTGGCTCAAGGTTTAATATGTTTGGTTCAGTTTTAGTTTCAAATATCCTTTGGTAAATTTGACAGTTTTATTCTAATGTACTCGGTGTTTAATCTGACTTTTAGTTGTATATCTAAATTTTAATAGAGGATAATAATCTTTAAAATAAACAAGCTGTTAAAAATCTTTGATGAATATCTTGTATGCATGATTTAAGAACAATATATATAAAAAAAGTGATTTAAATTTTAAATATTGGGTCTTAATTCATGTTGTGCTTTTATATGATTGCTAAGCATTTGATTTATATTTGTATAAAGAAAATAAAGTGATAAAAATATCTGTAAATTTATTTGATGGAATAAGGAATCCTTTGATTAATAATTGTTAATTCTATCAAGAATTATAATTGTTTGAAATTCTGAATCTATTGCATTGATATGTGACTTTTGTAATATATTTATGAAAGAAGATGTGCGATGCAGTTCGGTAGTTTTTAAATTTCCTTTTAAAAGCTTTCTTCTTCTTCCCAATTAATAATCAAAGCTAGTTTTTGAATGTCATACTTGTGCCATTCATTTTGTTAGCATGCCTTTTCAATGCTGGCAAAAATTGATGAATGTGTCAGATACTCAGAATTGAATGAATTGGCAGAAATCTAAGATCATCAATGATTTTTTGGTCATTATTTGTTTAATGAAAAATTTCAATCAGTTTTGGTTAAAATTTTAAGCTATGGTTGCTCCACAATTTCTATGATTGTTTGTCATACTTATCTTTATTAGTTTATCAATTACTTTTTTTTTTTTTCATTGACACTTGTGTTTCCTCATCTCCAATTTGGAAAGCTGTAAAAGTCAAAATGCAAAACAATGTTGATAGGACAGATTAAAATAGTTATTCCATTGGAATTAAAAGAAGTTGGTATTATTATTGAATAAATTGATGCCAATTATCTATTGAAGCCTTTGTCAACATATTGAAAATTATTCCATATAGCTTTATAAAAATAGTTCAAAAGTTTCTCATGTCTGACGTGTTGGAACATCATCACCAGTGGCAACATAGGAGGTAGGCTGTATGTGAGAAAATTCTGAAATTCTCTTATATGAGGTTGCCTTGTGTTTGGTATTGACTCCTCAACCTCGTGATGCTCTTAGGCAACCAATATCAGTCTCCCTGATGCTTCTCTTAATACATGCAAAAAGATAGTTTGTGGCACCACATCCTCAAGTTCTACATGAACATCTATTACCTCTAAAACAGTCAATGATAATCTGATACGTCTCGAAACCCAAATCGGCTAACAAGCAACGACAAAACGACAATAGATAGGTGGAAAAAAAATGCAAAAAAAGGGTTGCTCTTACGAAAATTAAAGGAAAACAAGCAAGATACTAAGAAAATCTACTTTTCGAGAGGTATATCATCTCTCCCACACCTTAGACGTTGCTAGGAACACAACACAAAGAAAAAAAAACAGCAACCCAACAAAAACATGTATATATGATAACAAACCTTAGGTTACTCCTCTAAATAGAATCCTCTCACAGCATTTCAAAAACTTTCCTTTCCAGCTTTCCCTCCAACTCCCTTAATTTCTCCTCCTTGAGTATATGATTAAGCACCTTGTGGACCCCACTTGCACTCGACTTCCTTCTGCTACGGCTAAGTGTCGCTCGTTTGTTTCTCTTGAAAGGGATGGCGGGCCGGTTTGGTGGCCTTCAACTAGTCCAGGATGGACCGGTCCAGTTCCTGGCGTAACTGTACTCCACCCACAAAGAAGTATCTTGTCCTCGAGGTGGAAGGATAAAAATTGCTTGTGGCATCACCTTGTAAGGCTCCCACGTTGCTTCACAGTCTGACAGACCTTTCCACTTAACTAATACCTTATTTGCTTCCCCCACTTTTTGGCGCACTCCTTCTATCTCTAGTGGCTCTAGAATCCCCTCCAAGTTCTTCGTCAGCGTTGGTGGTAGTGTAGACGAGAGTGCATGATCTCCAATCGCACGTCTCAGCCTTGATACATGGAAGACTGGGTGTAGTGCGAACGATAGTAGTTATCTCAAACGATAGGCCATTGCCTCGATGCATGTCATCACCTCAAAGATCCAAAGTAACGCGGTGAAAGTTTCTCGCTTGTCTTGACCAATGTCTTATGTCGGTAGGACCTAGCTTCAAGTAGATCATGTTCCCTGGTTTAAATTGCACATCTCTGCTGTGTTCATCCGTTTCTTCTTCATGATTTGTTGAGCTCTCAGTAGATGCCTCTTGAGCTCTGCTAGTATCATGTCCTTCTTCTCCAAGTGCTGATCGACATTGAATACTGGTGTAGCGCTATGCTTATAATGTATCAAATAAGGTGAATCCCGCCTATATAATATCTTTAAAGGGGTGGTCTGTGCTGTGGTGTGGTACGAAGTATTATACCAATATTCGACCCACGCAATCCACTTGGCCCATAGCTTTGGTGTATCAAATACAAAATAACGCAAATACTTTTCTTAAGGACCGTCCCTTGCAGCCTATATAGCTTCTTCCAGAAGTGGCTGAGAAACACCTTGTCCTTATCTGATACAATAGATTCTGGCACTCCGTGCAAACGTACCACTTCTAGAATAAACACCGCCGCGATTGAGACTATATTGTAGGGAGGTTGTAAGATAATGAAATATGCATACTTACTCTGACGATCCATGACCACCATAATCACCGTGAACCCTTCTGACCTAAGAGGGGACAATTATAGAATATTTGGAGAAGTTCGAGTTCTTTTGTCAGGGAGGTTGAGGGGGATTTCTGCAGCAGAACTAGAAGAAAACTTGTTGAAAGGCTTAAAGCTTAACATACGAGCAACCATTTGCCTCTTGAGACCGCGAGGATTGAGGGAAATAATAGAACTCGCCCAGAAGATGGAAGATAAGAAACATGTGAAAAAAAAACCAGCTAAGCTACAAGAGTACCTTGAGAATTATGACACCGAGCACCTAGACGATGTCTTTTCAGAAAGAGATGCCGAAGGAAAAGAATACAAGAACCCGTCTTGGGGGTAATTTCAAGTGCCTCACAGATGCAAAAGTATAGGATAAAAGAGCAAAATGATCGTGTTATCGCTGTAACAAAAAAATATGCCCAAGTCCACAGTTGCAAGGAACGCGCTCTTCAGATTCTTTTAGTTTAGGAGGATACGGAGAGTGAGGAATCGGAGGAGGAGGCGGTGGAGGAGAGCACCTGCATCTAGATGTGGCGGAGGTGTCCCTCAACTCTTTGGTGAGATTTACTCCAAATCACACCATGAAGGTGAGGGAGCAGATAGGGGAACAACCAATTGTGGTGTTAGTGTATAGAGGGGCCACACATAACCGTTGCAAAGGACGCTCTTGTAGATAGATTATGTTTTCTTCGTTGTCTTCTCACTCAATCTCCTTTCCTTTTGACTTGACTAATGATTCCCTGATCAACCCTTGGTTAGGTTTTGCAACTGGAGTAGTAGGCACGGCCTTGGATTGCATCTCCATGAGATTTTTCATGTTCTCTCACATTTCTCCTATGCTCTCAAATCCATCTTCTATATGACTTTCAATGGAAGAAAACCCGTTCTCCATGGTGGCAAACCTCTTTTTTATTTTCGATTTGATTTGCCCTACCTCTCCTTCTGGCACATCCGTTTTCTTCGCTGCCATCTCACCAAGATCTAGGCTCTGATATCAATTCGATACAACTTGGAATTGAAATCAGCGAACAGGCAACGACGAAACAACAATAAATAGGTGCAAAAAACACAGACAAGGGCTGCTCTTACGAAAGGAAAACAAACAAAATACAAAGATGATACACTTTTAGAGAGGTGAATTGTTTCTCCCACACCCTATACATTGCTAGGAACACCACACGAAGAAAGAAAACAACAACCGAACAAAAGCATGCATAAAAGAAAATAAATCCTAGGTTACTCCCATTAATAAAATCCTCTCGCAACATTTCATAAACTTTCCTTTACATCTTTCCTTCCAAACACCCTTAATTTCTCTTCTTTGAGTGTGATTAAGCTCCTCGTGGACTCTACCTGCGCCCGACTTCCTTATGCTACAGCAAAGTGCCGCTCGGCTACTTCGCATGAAAGGGAGCGACCTGCCTGTTGTTGTGGCAGGCCGGTTTGATTGCCTTTTGACTGGTTCAGTTCCAGACGTAACATAATTCTCCTAGGGTCTCTCTCGTGGGCTTAGCTTAAATCACTATAGTCTCTCCCTCGTTGGTTATAAGTTAATACTCTTCTCCAATCTCCGCCTATGGGTCTTCATCCATTACCTCCTCCACGACACTTTACTTGGTGAAAGATATCATTCTCTTGTTTGGGAAATCTGATGCAATGTGTCTAAATCCGTGACACTTGAAGCACTGCTGGCTAGGATGGATTTGGGAGTGTTGGTGGGCTCTATCTTTTCTTCGCTCTGGATTGACTTTTCCTTGGGTGGTGTTGGCTTGACTGTTCCATTGGACGCATTTCTATCTGATTCTAGTGTTGAACTCTGTCCGTGAGGTGTGTTTGTCACCTCATGATGTTTCTGTTTTTCCACCTTCAAAGCTAAGTGCATCTAGTAGAGACTAGTATGACTGCGACTGCACCACATTACTAATAAACGACCTCAGTCCTCCAAGATATCTCGTTCCTGTGTACTCCTCTGGCTCTACCAACTCACATTCAACATAAGTTGATTAAAGTTAGCGGTGTACTCCACATAAGTGTCTCTTTGACATAGATTGTGGAACTTTATGAATATGTCTTGTCGGTAATACGAGAGAAAATATTTGCACTGTATGTCTCTTTTCATCTTAGACCACATATTAATTTTACTCATTCCTTCTTGTCGGCGAATACGCTTCAGGTTTTCTCACCATAATGAATAATTTTTCTGAGCTTGATTGCTGCTAATTTAACTTTTTTTTTCTGAGGAACATCTTTGTACTGAAACATTCACTTCACAGTTTGAAGCCACTCAATAAACCCATCAGGTTCCATGCGAATATCTAAATCTGATAAATCCACATTTGCTACAAGATCCCTAAATCTCCTCTGATATTCCATATCAAATTGTAGAGGCAAGGATTTTGTCATTGGAAATTACTTGGTGGAAGTCACCATTGTGCCTGTGGGTGACCTCACCATATTGTTTCCTGTCGAAGACTGCGAGTCTCTGTTGCAGTTGTAGGAATTTTTGCTGCATATATTCTATAGTAAGCTCTTGAACACATCTTTGCTGATTTTCCCTTGGTAGCATTGTGTTCATTTCTCCTAATCAAGTTTTTGATGGATGTAGGATTGTGATTCAAGGTTGGTCGAGTGTTTAGGGTTTTAGATAGAGTTCAGGGTGAAATTTTTTTTTGGAGGAAAGATAGTTGGATTTTGAAAATTTTGAACGCTGGGGCTAGGAATTATGGTTAAAATGATTTGGGGAATTTTTTTCTTGGTGGGAGTGTAAGATTAGGTTATTTGAAATTTTGGTTTGGTGCAAAGAAGGCAAAACGCTATAAAACCTGTGGCTTGTTAGGCTCTGATACCAGATGTATCGTTCTAGGGCTCCTAGAAACTATTTAGGAAGGGATTTAGCGGGGAAGTGGTTGTGGAATAATGAGGGAATGAAATATGGTAGTTCGACCGCGTTTGGTGTGGGATAAGCGTGGATTGATGATTGTATCAGTTAAAGTCAACACAGAAAATTTCGAATCGTCGATGTAGGGCGGCGAGGACCTTCCACTACCTGTTCCTAGGCAGATAAAGACACACAGATAAAGACACACTACTTGCTGGAGGAATATTATACAATATTCTATAGTATAGTCCAGATATTACAGCCGCCAAACTCATAAAACAACTTAAAAAGCTCCTAAAAGTGGGGCAATTAGGTTGAATATACTTACTAGGTCAGTTTTGGAGAGAACTAACCAACATTGAAAATTTTACCCTAGATTTTAAAATATACGAGGGATTTTCAAAATTTCACATGCAAATGATGGTAGACATCGAAGTTCTTTTCTAGAAATTTTTGTGATTTTTGGAATTTTCTTGACTTAATTTTCAGAAGTGGATAGTGATTGAGCAGAAACTATAAATAAAACAAAAAATAACTACTGTTTTGTGGTTAAACAAAAAACATAATTTAAAGGGTAAAAACTATATAGATTTTAATCTACAGAGGGTGTAGATCAATTTTTTGAGGAATCTTTAATCATCCAAATTTAGCCAAAATCCCGACTAGGTAGATTTAGGGCTAATCTTGGCTGGCCCTTGTAGTGATGATTAAGGTAGGATTTAAATGAGAATAAGTTAAAATTATCCAAGCATTCCTTACAAACACATTAACATTCAACCAAAGGAAAATCACTTAAATTTTTATATCAAAAAAATAAAATAAACCACTGTACTCACCAAAGTTCAATGCAGGGTAATGGTCACCAAATCACACACTTGAAAGAAAACACTCACTAATTTGAGTTCTTCACTTTCAGAACAAAGTTCCTTTCTTTTTATTTCATCATGCTTGAAATAGAGTTAACAACAGCTAATTATATTCAAACACAGGGAAAGGGTGGCTGCCCTCCACCCAGCCCCACCCGGAACTACTTAGAACTTTCTAAACCACCTATAACTACACCCTCCTTCACATGTGGCCGACAATAACCACTCCATAATCATGTGATTGGCCCTCACTTCACTTCACAGTTATTGGATGCACTCAAACTCACCTAAATGTATTCCAAAGCACACATAACAACCTAAATCATTAAAACATAAGATTTTACACATAGATACAACATAAAATAACTCAATATACTCCACACAACACATACACATAAAAGTGACATAATTCTTTACACATTCTTTGTTTTGATCATTTGGCTGGCTTGGTATCTTGACTTGAGAGTCCTCTTTTAATTTGATTGACACGCTGCGTCATATTAATTCTCGTAGACCTTGAGAAACTCTTCTCCTAATGAGTTATTTTGGCTTACACTTGATATGATGGTTTATCTCCATGCAATGCACAATTGTTTCCTATCTCCAAATCTGAACTTGCTTTGGGCTATAATGGTTGATCAATTTTTCCCGCTCCTTTTTTTTTTCATGGAAGGTGTAGTGGAGTTTACTAGAAAAAGGAGAGATGGTGGATGGCTATAGGATTTTTCAAAGACGTATTAAAGGAAAAAATTTTTTTGATGTCTTTTTATTCTCACCAAAATACATCAATAAGCTCAAAAGAAGATAACTATGAACATTTTGACCTCGCCAAAGAATCACAAAATTCATAACCTCACCATAAGATTGCATGGAAAAGAAGAGTCACCAAACAATTCTTTAACCATTAATCTCAGTAACTTATGTCTCTAAGACTAAACAGATGTGGGCGGTTCAATTTTTTCTATTGAACTTCATGAGTGTTAGGAATGATCTGGAGAATTTTGAAGCTATTTAGAGGAGTTTAAGTGGTGGAATTAGGGTGAATATGCTAACTAGAGCAGAACTGACCAATTTTGGGAATTTTGCTCTAGATTTTGAAATATATGGGGGATTTTCAAATTTCACTTGCAAATGATAATAAACATATTAAAGCTGATTTCTAAAAAGTTTTGTTGTTTTGAAAATTTTTTGAGTTTGTTTTTAAAATTTAAAAGTGATTTGACATAAACTAAAAAAAAAGAAAGAAAACAACTAGGATTTTGAACAAAAATACAATTTAAGGAGTAAAATATATGCAGGAATTAATCTACAAAGGATGTAGATCAATTCTGAAATTTTTGGGAATTTTTAAAAATGATTAAATCACCCAAATTTAGCCAAAATCCCAACTAGGTGGGGTTAGGGCTAATCCTGGCTGACCCTTGTAGGGATGATTAAGGTGTTATTTAAATGAGAATAAAAAGGTATAAAATTATCCAAGCACTTCTTACAAACGCATAAAATTTTATACCAAGGAACAAAGTAAATAACTAAAGTCACGAAAGTTCTGTGAGGGTTAATGTTCACCAAACCACAACCTTGGAAGAAGTCACCAAATCACTCCTTAATTTGGGTTCTTCACTCACATTTCATAAATATTCATACTAAAGTCCCTTTCTTTTCATTCATCATGCTTTAAATAGAGTTTTCAATTTTCAATTACGTTCAAAAACACAAAAAGAGAGGGAAAAGGTGGCTGGCCCCCTTGAAATTACTTGGAAACTACCTAAACCACTGATAACTGTCACCCTTCTTCACATGTGGCCGACCATAACCATTCCATAACCATGTGGTTGGCCCTCACTTCACTCCACACTTACTTGGTGCGCTTAAGTTGACATAAATGCACTCCAAAGCACACATAACAACTCAATCATTAAAGCATAAGATTCTACACATAAATACTATATAAAATAACTCAATAGACTCCATACAGCACATAAACATAAAAGTGACACAATTCTTCATGCATTCCATATTTTGATCACTTGGCTTGGCTTGTTCTCTTGATTTAAGTCATCTTTTAATTTGTTTGCACATACTCAACCTTCCTTGTGCCTCATTCTGGTATGATTTTCATCTTTCAATTTCCTTGTGCCTCATTCTG
>NW_018164677.1:569622-576896 GCF_001263595.1 Phalaenopsis equestris
TTTTTTTTGCAAATGAAGAGGAAGTTGAGGTTGTTCTACAGGATTCCCTCTGTGTCTGGATCCTCAAGGTTCCTTGCCTCGGAAGAGAGGGCCAAGACTTCAAATGCACTAGCAAAGACTTTGAAGAAGGTGAAGATTGAGTTTAGGCGAACAATTATGCAAAATATTACAACTTTTTTTTGTTTAGTATGAAAATATTCGTTAATGAACTGATTTGTGTTAGTGCTTTTCCTGTGCTTTTAATTTTTCAAGGGACATGTTTTTTTTGAGACCCCCTTTATTGCTGTTTTTATTCCTTATTTATCCATTGTTATCCCACCCCTAGTAATTATCCCAATAATTATTTTGGACTAAACACCCAACAAGGTCGGGTGTGTTGGGTCAAGGTAGGGATGTTAGGATAAAAGCTCCATGAAACCATGGACTTGTAGGCGTTACCTTGTTGATGTTGTTGCCGTCTGGGCCTTTTTCTCTGATTATATTAAGAAGAGGCCAACTAAGTAGGTATACTGCATGATGTTAGATTTTATATTTTTGTTGGCAATCAATTTGCACATGAATTTCACAATTCTAGGAGAGGGCATTCTCCTTAGGCTTTATGATGATGATTTAACGACAACCATGAGGGTTCTTTAGGACTTGTGCCAAGCTCCTTGAAGAGTTTTTTGGGCTTTCATATTGCAAGATGACAAACCCTCATTTAGGAGCGAAGTCTTAAGTTGGTGGGTAAAAGCATGAATGACTTGGCGTTTGGCCTCCAAAACTAACTCTTAGGTGTGATTCATATAGGTTGACTTATGGAGGTCAAGGCGAAGGCATTGGAGCATTGGTGGACCAGGACGCATATCAATATTAACTTGGCTTATGATATTGCCATGTCAACAGTGCCCAAAATAGAGGAGTTGATGCGACGAATAAGGAACTGCCAGTTTAAGATTGATGGTTTGAAGAAACGGATCTGTATTTCAAACTAATGCATGAATATATTAATCATTTGGTTAAAGAGAAAGGCTTAATATTACAAGAGCTTATTAAGATCAAAGACAAGTTGACATCAAAGCCGCATGTTCTTTGGAAGATTCAATTGAAGCGGATGTATTTATGAATGCTTCTAATGGTTGAGATAGCCAAGAATAAGTAGCAATATGAAGCCATGCTGAACAAAAATAGTGAACAATCATTGTGGCATTATTTTTAGATAATTTTGATATTCTGGATACATTCGTGCAATCTATTTTACAAATGGACAATGTTTGCACAATTTTGACAATGATTTGGATAATTCAAGTTCGATTTAAGCAATATCGAATTTGAACCCCATCCTTTCCATCTTGATACTCATTTTGGTCATAGGTCTCTTTTTTGGCCATTCCAAAACTCTAGATGCATTCACGTAGTTCGTTTTGTGAACTGACATCTTTTGAGTAGTTTAGATAGTTGTTGTATAATTTTGGCCCAAATCGTGTATGTCTTGTCTGATCCCGTCGTTTTCATCGTGCTTAGTCATTTCATTTATGATAGGTACCTCTGTGTATTTTTAATGCTTTAGATGTGTTGGTGTAATCTGTTTTGCAAATGGAGGTTTCTTATGCATTCTCAACGACGCTTGAAGCATTTTGACTCTATTTGCATGACACCACCTCAAAACTTCATTGTATCCATCGATGGGTGGTCGTTCCTGGGTAATTTTACCATTTTGAACATGGTAGCCTGATCCATTTCAGCTGGCAATTTCAATATAAATCAAAACATCTCAGCTCTGAGTGTACACTGTCACATTTGTCATTTGCTGCTTTAATTGGGATCGATCAAATCACCTTGCAGAATAGAAATATATAACCACAAATCCTGAACTCTATATCTTCACAACACAGCTTTTTACATGCAAATACGCTGTGGTTTTTACCTCTCATCTCTTTAAGCTATGGTTTTTTTTTTTGCGTTAATGCTTTGTTCTTTTATATCTATTCGGGGACATCCTCTTGATATAATAACATTGTGGGCTTATTGTGAATAGTAAGATATATGATCTAGGCAGAGGTGGCTGCCTTGATGTTGTATGTTAATGAACACTGGGTTTTTTTTGAAGATTGTAGAAGTTATTTTGAACATTTGCAGTATTAATAGTAACTCTTTCAGACAATCCCTGTTTGTTGAGGATGCACTTAGTAGAACTTCAAATTGACACCAATGTTAGAACAGAAGTTGAGAAATATTTTCTTAAAATTCTTAGATTCATTGTCAATTATGATAAGTAGGGGTGGCTTCAATCTAGTGAATATCTTTGACCATAAGAATTTTATAACAGCCTCCACATTTGGTAGAACTAATGTTATAACTTCTACCTTTGTGAAATAAGCCACCATTACTACAATTCAACTCATTTGTTTAAATCCCGTGGGAAATGGCGATGAAGTCCATTCCCCAATCCCACATTTCAAAGGCTATGATGAAATTATGGGTTGTAATGATTGACTTGATTAGTGAAGAATGTTCCCATCAAGCTGGCAGTTGTTACATCATTCTGTGAACTCTTTTAGATTGTGCCAAAAATATCCTTGGTGAAGTACAAGTCGGGTAAGGCTCTGGAGGTAGAGTGGCTCTTACATTTTGGAGTGTGTTTGTTGCATAATTTCATTAGCCTGTCAACACATTTTGGGCAAATCCCCTAGTAGGAGTTTCTATAGAGATCACGACACAAGATTAAGTATCGAATTGACATAAATTTGGGAGATCCAATCATATTTTATCCTTCTAACAAATGTTAAAAAATGGGACTGGACCAACTGTTTGGTTGAGATTTAACAAACACTTCTTCCTCTTCTATGTATGGTGCAAGGAATTTTCAATAAGATATGGCTGGAAGATGCTCAAACTTGGAGAATAAATTCAATGACTTGTTTAGTTGTTTTTTTTTAAAATGTTTTTTGAGGTATGTGAGACATTTTAAATCATTGAAGTTTCTTTATTCCATCCCTTATCTTTATAATATTTGGCAGGAGTTGTATTGTAGACTCAATTTTCTAAAACTCGTGTCACTGTGAGTTTGGTATTATAATAAACTTATAGGTGTTCGACACTTGCTCTGATTTTAGTTGTACCCCAAAAATGAAGGCTTCGTATCCTTCTTGAACATTTGTTGCTTCAAATCTCAATTTGGGAGAAGATAGAAGCTCCAAGCCTTATAGAAATCTCAGCTTGACATTGACCCCATTACTATCTCTTGCTGAGGCCCGTCAATATGCATGGTCAAATATTAAACTTATTGGGAGTACTTAACCTTGGGAGGTTTTGATGCTATAAATTCAACAACAAAATCAGTGAATGCCTGATTCTTAATGGTGGTGTGTAGAACATAGTTAATGTCAAACTTATGAAGCTCAATCGACCACTTCATGAGCCTATCCAAGAGCTCAGGATTCTAAAATACTTCTTTGTTAGTCGAGTTAGTGACCCCATGAATCTCATGAAATGGGAAAACAACAGTTACTGAATTATAGCGACAATTCCGATGTCAATTTATCAATTGAACGATAGTTTGCTTTTGACAATCTAAAGGTGTTTTGCTAAAGTAGCCAATTAGAATATATTTTCTTTCTTCTTCCTGGATGTGCTAAGTATTTTCTGAGCTACTGATAGGATTTTGTGTACTTCTTTTTCCATTGGAACTTTTTTGACTTTCTCAGAGCTTTAATAGCTTAGCATTACTTTCTCATGGCTTCAAGTGAATATTTTAAGGCTGACCATTTCCTAACAAGCTTCTTGATCCTTTTAATTGTCTCAAGTGTTGACAGTTTTAGAATTGCTTGAATTTTGTCAAGGTTAGCACAAATTTCTAAGAGACTTGGGATAAGTGGAGTTGATTGAGTTGATTGAGGGACAAGATTTAACTTTCTTTATCAAAGTTTGATTCTTCAAGTAGAGCTGGTTGAGGTGGAATAGAGACAAGTGGATTTGATTGAGGGACAAGATTTTGGCTCAGTGAAAAGAAAATTAGGCGAAGTATTTTGGAAAAAAATCCTAAATCTGATATCCCCTCGAGTTCTTCCCCTTAAATTTTAGATTTGGGAATATAAGATTGATTCTCAAGGGTGATATCCATTGAGTTGTATATTTTCCGACTTGAAAAGTAGTATTTGTATCCTTTTTGATTGGATGAGTAACCAAGAAAAATGTATTTGAGAGAGTTGGGATCAAGTTTGGTGCGGTGTTAATACATGTGAACAAAGTCAAAACAACCAAAATCTTCATTAGTAATTCAAAAAAAAAAAAAAGAAAAAAAGAGCGGATGTGTGGGTAAGAGTCCATGAGAACATTACGGGAAATTTGAAAATTTAGGACTCGACTAGGCATCTTATTGATGAGATATATGGCTTGAAAATGATTTCTCTTAAAAATATTTAGGCACATGATTAAACAACATAATGACATTGGTCAATTCAAGTAAGCATATTTATTCTTTTTACGATCCCATTTTCTTGAGGAGTATTCACTGAAGAACTTATATGGATAATACCATATTTAGAAATATAAGGACTAATGATTGAATTAAAGTATTCCTTAACATTATTAATTTTAAGAATTTGAATTTTATTTTTGAATTAAGTGAGAATCATGGAATGAAAAGATTGAAATATGATGATTGTTTCAGATTTTCAAGTTATTCTTTTGTGATCATCTATGAATTATACAAACTATAGTGCCCCATTTATATTTTGCTTACTTGTGAGGGTTCCTAGATATCAATTTAAATTACAAAAAAAAGTATGTGAATGCTTGTATTACAATCTGGAATATAAATGTCTGATATGTTTTGCAAGTTGATAAATTTCACATTGATAAATATTAATTTTTTTAATAATAAATAAATATGAAAATATCTTTTCCATGTATGTAAAATTTGGATGACCAAGATGACAAAAATTCAACATGGCTTAACTTTCAATTGAAGCAAAATTTTAACTAGACTTAGAAATATAACTTGACGGTTGATATTACCAACCGATAAAGTTATTTTCTTTGAACAAGTATAGATCATCATGCATCTCAACACTATCAATCATAATTTTCATATCTACAACTGGAAAATCACATCAATTGGAATAAAATTTAGTCACACATTTTAGGTCACAAGTAGGTTTGTTGATTGAGAGAAGATTGTAATTTAATTTTGGAATATAAAGCACCGTATTGTTGAAGATCCTTTGTCAATTCGATTAATCCACTTCCTACTATTGGTCAAAAAGAACCTTCAAGCATTCTAACTTAAGCGTGACTAGTACAAGGGTTGTAATTTTTGAAGATGTTGTCTTTTATCATATGATATGAGGCTCCAATGTCAATTATCCAAAATTTTATTTATTCCTTTGGACATTAAGAGCATGAGATAAGGTCCCTTGGTGTGCTAAGAGGTTGCAGGTTGCTCAATCGATAATTGTGATGCTTGTCTAGGATTATTGCTTAGCATTTTATGTAGTGCTTTAATTTGCTTTCTAGTGAACGGGCTATCTGAATTGTCGATGGAAGATGCTATAAGGATTGAAGGCCTAGACTCGGATCTGGACGTGACTTCCAAGGAAGAAGATTGTGAGGTTATACAGTGCTTGATCGTGTGAAGCCTGAATAGAGAAGATCTGTTGTACAAATTAAAATGAGGAGTTCCCTTAGTTCGATTGTTCGACTGCTTGACTGGACAAGCAAACAAAAAAGGAGGACCCTTAGTTGGACCGTTCGGCTGGACGAGCGAACAGGAAGTGAAGGGAGGTGCTAAACTCTCGATTTTGGCGCGTTCAACCCTCGGTGAGATGTGGATGGTTTGGAGACGTGTGATGACGACAAGAATCCTCTATTTCACTCGATCCCTTTCGGATCCAGGAAAGAGAGGTGTCGACAGCTAAAAAAAAGTTTGTTTGGGGTTGGTCGTCAGTAAGAAGCTGTCGGTCGCTGGAAGTGAAGTCCCGTCGACTGCTTCGGAAGGACGTTTTAATTTACACACACACACACACACACACACACACACATATATTGATTAAATAGAGTTTATATTAAGCTGGGTTCGGAAAAACTTCCTATAAGGGCAAGCCCCTATAGTTAATTACATCTTAAATGACCGAAGTCACCTAAAAAAACTCTCGATAAAAATCAGAGAATACTATCTTCAAAGATATCAAAAGGATAGTACTTTTCAACAAAATCGGACGAAGAGGTGTGAAAGGGGAATGGCTCAAATTTGGAACATTTTGTTTTTGTAATCCAAAGGAGGAAGAACTAGGGGAAAGGGGAAATACTCGAATCTGGAACATTGTTGAGGAATCCAAATAAAGAGAAACTAGGGGAGGCCACAGACCCGGAGACAAACTTCGGTGGCTTCCCAGTCTATCTTATGGTTGGGCTTTAGTTTCGATAAGAAATTATGTTCAAGTCTTCCTTAAATATTGCATGAAACCGAACAATAACTCTCAAATCATTCTTCAAGAAGGCAAGAATATGGAGCAAAAAACAACTCTTATTTTTTTTTTTAAATCAGCATAAATACAGAGTGAAACTGTCACAACATGAAACAAAACAACAATGGTGTCAAGCAAACATCATTTGCTCTATCATTCAAGACAGTAACCATATCAAGAAGCTGGCCAGAAAGAGTTGAACAAGACCTTGCGTGCATACCAACCAACAAAATATTTGAGCAGGTCAGCAAGGCCTCGAGAAACCCATAATAGTATCGGGCAGCCAAGCAGGGATATCAACATTTACCAAGCAAGCAGATTGAGTGATTAAGGGGTGAGGAGGTTACCCCCAAAGCCCCAATGGCCAAAAAAGCCGCCAAGTAAAAGTATCGAGTGGACCAACAATGCGAAGAACTCAGTCAAAGTGTTGAGCAAACAAGTAGCACGAGCAAACAGAAAATCCGACAGCACCTCCCCTTTCCCCAAAAGTTTCGGCCCTCCTCCTCCTTCAAGCTTTACCCAAGAGAAGGCAAGGCCTTCACAATGCCTCAAATACGCACACACAGAATGAAGAAACGAGAAGCAAAAATGGCAGCACCTCCCCCACTCAAAATAAAATTCGGCTAACCCTTAAACTCTTCCCGAAGTGGGTTTTTATAGCAAAAGGGGGAGAGTAAGGAGTCACCTGCACTCACCTGGGCGGTGAGCCGAGCTGAGAGAAGCGACAAGAGTCGCGCGGGGGGAAAAATGACAACAGCGGCGTAGCTTTGTCGCAGAGGAGCAGCTCGCGTGGCACGACGTGGAAGAAGACGACAAGAATCGCAGAGG
>NW_018164677.1:577083-578812 GCF_001263595.1 Phalaenopsis equestris
AAAAAAGTGGCGGGCAAGGACGAACGAGGTCAACCTTCTCGCGCGCGGAGGAGGAAGAGCTCGGTCGGCTCGAGAACGTGAAAGGGAAAGGGCCAGACACGCGAACGGGAGAGGGAAAGGAAGCAGAGCTCGGGTGCGTGCGTTAGGGATTTAGTGTTAAAAGAGGAAAGGAGGGTAAAAAGTTTTAATATAAATTTATATATATATATATATATATATATATATATATTAAATTATATGCGATTTACTCGCGTGCAGCGTCATACCAAAATGGGTGTCCTCCCTAGGCAAAATCGACGCTCCAGCCGTGCGACGCTCCAGACGTGCCAGTGCAGTCCGTTTTGTCATCCGGGGTCGCTCGGACGACGTCGTCGACAACAGGGTCAAAAACGCGTCAAAATTCAAATTTCACAAAATTTCAACCCGCGATCGATCGTTTCAAAAGGTTTATTCGAGTCTTCAATAGATAACAGTGCAAGCGCTGTGAATTGTGGCGATCGGACGTGTCGACCCTCCTAATTACGAAGTTTGTGTGTGCAGGAGCGCGAATTGTGCAAAAGGTCACCCTAAGGCTTAAAAGGTCCTATAAGAATCCCTTTTGGGTTTCCTCGTGTTGGTTTCACCCTTCTAAGTGCTAGAAGTTGATACCACACACGCGAAACTCCAAAAGGGGACAGAAGTAGGTTCAATTTCTAAAAGGTGTCAGGTCCCATTTCTAAGGTTCTAAGATAGTGAAAGGGAGGTCCCTAAGGCTAGATCCTAGGAGACTAGACCTCACTAAAAATGAGTTCAACAAGAAGATGATTCACGCAAGGCCGCAGGAAACAAACTAAAGAAATTCCGTTTGAATGGACGAGGCAAGCGGTCTAATTTGGATGAAGATGAAGCAAACCGAAGCAGGAGACATCAAACAATGAAGCCTACGACGCCGAACGAACGCAAAAACTGACGAAGCTGACGAACTGAATGAGTTAGCCAGACGAAGCTGCTGTGAAGACGGACTAAGCAGACAAACTTCTCGCACCAACCAGCTAGGAAGAAGCTGAAGCAGCCGAATGAAGCTAAAGAAGTCGATCAGGAAGACAATGAAGCACCGAAGGAACAACTGATGCAGTCAACCTAAGTAGACAAAACTGACGAAGCCCATGAAGTCAAACGAAGCTGAAGAACTTCAATCGATGTTGACAGAGCGGACGAAGATGAGCGAAGGCTGAAGCAGTTGAAGCGGATGATCAACGAATAATGCCCTCATCTCGTCGCAAGTTGACGGTGAAGCAGGGGAAGCCAAACGATTCTCAGATGCTAGCGTCGAGAGTGAACGGTGGAGACAAGAAGGATTTGACATGACTTTAATACCGTGTAGAATTCTGAAAAGAATTTTATTTCTTGCTCTTCCAACGCATTACACCTTCCTACATATATCTAATAATGAAAGGAGCCAAAATAGGAATCCCTCAAAAAATAAGAAAAATAGAAAACTGAAGAAAATTGAAGAATCTAATAAAAGAAATATAATTACTGAAATATATTCTGAGGATTTCTTTCTAATGCGGATTCACACTTTCCAATGACATTTTATGGAGAAAGGTATCTCTCAGTGATGTGATGGTTTAAGGTAGGTGGCTTGAACAAATTCAAATTTTCTTTTGAAGATCCCGTTGTATACAGTTGGAACCATAAGATTGAGAAAATTGACATGCCTACCTTCATCAGAATCATTATTTCCCTA
>NW_018164677.1:578822-593981 GCF_001263595.1 Phalaenopsis equestris
ATCACCTCCATAGTGATAATCTATGCCGTCGGAGCAACACTAATCCTTTCAGAACCCTATAAGTTCCATCGGTAGCTCACAAATTCATGGGATGAATCTTCATTTTCTCGATCAAGTCAACAGAAAGCACATTTATAGAACTTCTAGTGTCAACCATTATTCTCAGGACCTCATAATATTTGATGATAGCTGAGATTATGATTCTGTCATTTTAAATATTTCAATACGGTGATAGATGATCTGATATGAATTTCAATGCTGGTTTAGGTATGGTACCTACAATGTGGATTTCTTCTTCAGAATGCTTTTCAGATTTTGTTGCCCATAGCTTTAGGGTTCAACCTATTGTGATCACATGCATGGATAGCTAATTTTCTTATGATGGTCACAGCTTAACTCTATTCCTTAGTCTGGTCAAATAGAAGTTACTTCAGGTGTCCCTCTATTAACAACTCACCTATGAACTGGAGCATGACAATCCTAATTGTCATTGGTTTTCATAGAACTTACAAAACATAGATTGGTTCTGATCCATGAAGCTATTTATTGGCATGAGCCGCCGGATATAATCTTTTTTATAAGTGGTAGATATCAACAAATAGCGGCCCGTTCAACGGAGATAGAGATGATTCTTGTGGTAATTTTTTCTCAATTTTCCCCTCATCATCTGAAATTAGTCACCTAATAAGACTAATCAGGTGAGAGTGGTCAAGTTTTCAGAACTTTGATTTGTCAGTGCACTTGTGCCGAGATGATCACCTTGAGGATTCTTGCTTTTTTTTGATATGGGATGACGAACCAATAAAAAATGTTTAGTATGGTTCCTATACTACTCCTTCACATTAATATATTTAGAGGCCTTTAATAGTTATTCTTCAATATTTATGGTTAGGGATTGACCCTCCTTCCCAAGGCAAATCAAAGATTTTGGATCTTTTAGTAGTTTTCTCATACTAATGAATTGAGAACAAAATATTTAATAGAACTTCTTAAAGGAGCTGGTGCCGACTGAAGGCAATGACTTCAACCATCTTCTCACACAGTCCTTGAAGGTGATGGAAAAGAAGTGATGTTAATGGCATCAGAAAAAAAGTTACAATGACATGACATCGTTGAAAATGTTAGTGTAGTCATCAGGTTAGTCATGCTTTTGTACATCTCTGAGGCAAATAGCTTTGAAATTCGGAATTCCTCCTCCACGATATTAGACATAAGAAAAATGTGTATTCCTAGCCCTAAGAAGAAACTAACAGTTAAAATTATTTGGATGGAGAAGATGGAGTACGATTGTCCTGCTCTTTCTCGAGGGGCTGATGGAGGTGTATTTTGTAGTTGCATCCACACAGGTTTGTACTATAAAGCAGTATCGATCATCCCCATTTGTCCTACCATCTGTTGTTGTAGAGCTTCAAAACATTTATCAAGTAGGTCCAGAGTTAAACGTGTCATTCCCTGAAGTTTCCCCAACATATTGTGGAACGTTGGTTGGGCAATGTAGAAGGATTGCTTTATAAATTTTTATTTGCTTTTTTGCCATAATCTTTTTCCTTAACAATATAATAATAGGCTTTACTTTTGATGATACCAAATTTAAATGACGAAGGCTTGTTCTACATGAGATGGTAGAGAAGTAATGATATTAAGTAGGTCACTCGTCACTCATGAGGGTTTGAGTATCTGAGAACTATATTACGACTTTCATTACTTCATAGAGAGGCAGAGATGATAAATTCAGAACATAACACATAAAAAAGGAAAGAGAAACTTTTGGAGTGATTCGGTACAAGGTATCTACATTCACTATGGTTGTGTTTTTATCTGTCTTGGTAGTTTTACAAGTAATCCACTTAGTACAAGAGAATAGATAGGCTTTAAGAGTGAAGAGAGCAAGTATCTCACCAAGAAGTACTTGCACAATCTTGAGAGCAGGAATTTATATTTATGGGATTGATTTTTGGTATTCTTCAACAAATTCAAATATGAAGTCTATCTTATATGAATGATTGGTATTGATTAAATGAAGCTCACTTAATTTATTGATTTAAGAGTTAAAATGATCAACTATATGTTGGTTGAGCTAGTTAATATTTTTTTATTGATATACATCAAGATTGTTTTGGCAACACATTACAATCTTCAATACTTGATTATTTTGTATGAATTCAATAGCACTCGAAGATATCAAGTCGAGTTGAAATATTTCTCGAGGACAAAAAACGTTCATCATGCTAGTCACAAGCTGGCAAGACACACGTAGTATTGTGATGGTTTAAAAATTTTAGATTACCTTAGTTACACATGTCAAATAAATTTGTTGCTCTTAACATGGAAAACAAATGAATCTTAATATGGTCGGTCATTAGGGATATGTGGCCTTGATGAATGGTTGTTGTGCAATTGAGAATGCAAAAGGTGGCTTATTATTGAGAATGCTTTAAGTTACATTGGCCTAAAAGCCCATTATTTGTCATGTATCCACTTGTATGCTTACTTCAACATTCCTATTTTTTTGAATGTGTGGCTACACCTACAAGTGGCTTAGTTTTGTTTGCTACTTAGAAGGTGCTAATGTTTGAATTACCTTATATGCATATAACTTGAACACTAATTGAGCTTAAATTAAACCACTATATTTAATTTTGAGATAGTGTTTTTTAAGATGAAACAGATACTACCGAAATTATGTGAACCATAAAATTATGAATTGGGTTTCAAAATAATTGTTTTTAACTCACATTGATTTTAATGAAGTCATTTGATATTGTTAACATGTATTTACTATAGTTTCTTAGGTCAATCTCTTAGGTTTACTTTGTTATCCTTCACCATAGATATTCCTATAACCAAAACAAAAGTATAATGACACTATTTTGAGAGGTTTTAAACTAAATGGTTCTTTTTTTGATGTGATATGTGAGATAAATAAATACATTGAATTGATTTTAGCAAGTATACATCAAAGTAAAATTTGAAGCTGATATATTAGTGATTAAATTTATTTTTCAACTTAAAAGCTTAATCATGAAAAATTTTAAAAATTAAAACCTGAAAGTATAATTATTGACCTATTGAGGGTATTTATGTAACACATCAAACTAGATTTAATTATTTACACGTCTTTAAAATCTTGCATGCATTTTTGTTCATATAATAGGACTATTTTGTAATTCATTGTGTCTATGACGAGGTGTCTGTGAAATTCTATTCAAGGTGAGATGATAGTCATTTGATCCGAGCTTATGTTTGAAATTGGCATGATTAATTAAATAATTAATTATTTTAATTAATATTTTAAATTTAAGGTATGTTTGGATTTTATTTTATTAGGTTTTTTTTTGCCTTGCTATCTGTAAGTTTCAGAGAAGGAATAATAATTCTGTCTCTTCAATTTCACAGTAAACAATTACAAGATAAATAGAGAAGGAAGGCTTTCATATTGGGAAAACTATAAAATCAGTCATAACCCCCCAAACTAAAAGAAGGAAACTGGAATTATAACATATAACCAATACTATATTCTAAAAATAGAAAATGCTAAAATAGAAGATACTAAATATAAGATCTTCCTAAAATTCCAACACCGCCTCAAGCTCAAGTTGGAGCATAGATATCCTTCATGCCCAAATTGCTTATAAGAAGCTCAAAGCTAGGTATGAACAGTCATTTGGTGAAGATATTTGTTATTTGTTTAGTAGAGATAAATGACATGCAAATAACTCTACATGCAATCTTCTCTTTTATAAAGCGTCTGTCAATTTCCACATGCTTTGTGCGATCATGCTGCACTAGATTTTTTGCAATGCTTATGGCTAGCTTATTCTCAAATTATAACTTCATTTACATGCTTATCGAGATTTGCAACCCTTCAAGGATTCTTTTCAACCATAACATGTCGCATACTCTATTAGTCATAGCCTTATATTCCGCCTTAGTACTAATCTTTGCAACCACATTCTATTTCATATTTTGCCATGTAACCAGGTTTCCCCACATATAAGTGCAGTATCCAGAAGTTATCTTGTTAATAATTTGGCCTGTCCAATTTGCATCAATGTATACCTCTATGCTTTTTGTGTGGTCTTTTGAAAGAGTAAGCCCTTGGTATACCTTCTAGATCTGAGAATTTTTTTGGTTTCTTCAAGATGTTTCTCGAAGGACGAATGCATAAACTGACTTACCAAACTCACAACAAAGGTGATATCTGGCCGATTTGGCCATATATGTGATAAGTATATTAATTTACTCATAAATTTTTGAAACCAAACTATATTTATTTGCTCACCTTCTTTCCCATCTTTCGGTTTCTGATTAGGATCAATTGAAGTGTCTATAGGTCTGCACCTACATATCTCGGTTTATTTATAAGATGAACATAATTCCATTGGGAAACAACGAATACTTTTTTTATCTAACGACCTACATGCCAAAGAAATACTTGAAAGATCTTATGTTTTTGCTTTCAAAAATAGATGAAAGGGAAGTCTTCAAATAGTTGATCTCATATGCATCATTTTTTGTCAGAATAATATTATCCACACACACAAGAAATATGGTTATCTTTCTATCCATTGAATGTCTGAAGAATATTATACGATATGTTTGTGTTTGAGTATTCTTTCGACCTTTAATAATCATTGTAAAATTTTCAAACCACACTCTCTGTGATTGCTTCAACCCGTGTAAAGATTTTCTTAATTTATATGCGTTATGCCGAACTTCTCACTAAATTCTGGAGATGTATCTTTACACTTCTTTCTTCAATTCCACACTGAGGAGTGCATTCTATATCCAATTATTATAGAGTTCGTCTAGATTAGCTGCAAGTGATAGTATCCTTACATAATTTAGTTTCGCCACTCGTGCGAATGTCTCTGAATGGTCAATGCTATAAGTTTGAGTGAATCTCTTGTAAACCATTTAAGCCTTGTGCCTTTCTAGAGAGCCATTAAAATTATATTTAATTGTAATCACCCATTTTTATCCGACAATTTATTTTTTTTAGGTAGATCAACCAATTTTCACTTGTCATTTTTTTAAAAAGTTTTGATCTCTTGGAAGACAATCTCCTTCTATTTAGTGACTTTCAGAGCAAACATGAAAAGTGGGTGAGCTTTTCATACAACACATAATGAAACAATAGATATTTGGTGCAAAACATTTTTCCTTTAAAAGCAAGAATGAGAAGACTAGTTTCATTAGACTTGAAATTAGAATTGGCTCAGGTTCAGTATTGGAAGACTCTAAACTCGAAGATAAAGTGGACTAAACATGAAGTAAATGATCAGTGAAGGCATTACCTGGAAGGTTTGCAGATTTTGAGCCGTGCAAAGGATTATAAACCTTTTCTTTTGAGTTGTCCTCTACCATGAGTAGACAATATCAAATGATGCCATTGCCATTGTTTTTTTTCCTTATTTCTTTTTTGTTATGAACATGATGAGATTACACTGTAGGAAAACCTGAATTATCTTCAATATCTAAAAGACTTGATGCACTTTCTATTAATTTACTATCGCTTAGGCTTTCAGGTTGAAAAATCAAGCTTAAAAATATACTATTTTGTGAGTGTTTGGTTTGAAGGACCTAAAACTCAATAGTCAATTTTTTTTTGTTCTCTTCCTTGAAAATGAGGTGAAAAAAAAAAGTTGTAGTTCACAAAAATGTGACATCCATGTTAACAATTATTTTTTTAAGAATTGGAATCAATATATTTATTAGACTTTTAGATATCGTAGAAGCATAATTAACAAACACTCATTTGATAGTTTGGGATTCAAGTGTTTCTTGATTATGATTATGAATATAATGAAAATAGTACACCCAAATATTCTTAGAGGTGAAGAAGATGGGAGCCGATAATTTGGAAAATTTCTTAAAAAATATCGAAAGGTGTTTGAAAATTTAAAACCTTATTTGATGTTCTATTTATGAAAAATGTAGCAATAAGAACAGTTTTTTCCCAAAAATATTTAGACACCTGATTGATAAATAACAATGCATGCTCTATTCCATTAAATGCTTATTTTTTATTTCAGCCATGTCATTTGTTTGCGAGTGTCGACACAAGAGCTTGATGACTTCCCTTTTTCGAGAAAAAAATAACCTAAAGTAATTTTGAAGTACTCTTAGCCATTATCGCTTTGTAATATTTGACTTGTTTTTTTTTAAATAGTTTGTTCCATGTTGCAAATTTTTTTATGATTTATTTCTATTTCAAATTTTTCTTTCATTAAATAAACTCAACTTAACCTAAGTCACAAATTATTTTTTTCCAGAATATGCAAAATTTTTACAAGGCTATGAATCAGAGTAAATAATGTAATTGGTTTGTATGTTTTTGGAGAAAAAGATGCATGATAATGTTTAGGAAACCGACAAACTTCACATTGAAATAAAAATATTTTTATTCTAAAATAACTTGGAAGCAAGTATGTTAGATATTGAAAGCTAAGATGACAACCCATAATGCCAAAATAATATCGTCGTCTTTAGAAAAAAAAATATAATTTAAACCAGTACTATGATATTGTTTATTTGAGCCAAAATCACTGGCCAAATAATAGAGTCTATTTTTCTTAGCACTGTCAATCATCCTCTCCGTGGTTAATTCTTGAAACTCGCAATACGAAGAATAAAATTTAGCTTGATATTGATGGTCAACAACAATTCTACTAATGTACAACAAGCTACAGGTTAGATTGGGTGCATGGAGAACATCGCGAAGGGTTAACAATATTGAAAGTTTGACAGTTTCTATCCCAACAATTACCAAAGAAATTTTCATTTTAATATTTAGGACAAAAAAATAGTGCTTTGATGAATAATGAATAATAAAATTAAAAAACAACATTGAATTTTTAAACGAAAATAAATAGCTGATATCGGAGTTAACTCAACCTAAGATGACGAAAATGAATTTTATTACTCAAACAATAGCTCAGATACAATCAAGACTCCAACAATAATAAAAAAAGCTAGCAATAATGAAGGACGAAGGAAGGCTGGGGACTTTGACTACAAGGCGGGTACTAATCAGTGGTTGGATGAGGGGACAATTGGTGGCGATGACACTGGAGAGAGTAGCAGGTGCGGTTGGCCTCTGGAGGGTGCTGTAGGCGATCGATGGGCTGCTGGGAAGGGCTAAATGGATTGCTAGAAGGTGGCTGGCGAGACAGGCGAGCTTCTGGGAGTTGGACGGACCGTTGGGAAGTGCTAGAAATGGAAAGCAGTGGCTGAAAGTCTGCGGCCTTCTAGAATCGTAGATAGAGAGCTGCGGTCACTTAGAGTTATGAGCAGGGGAGTCTGTGGTCTTCTAGATAGGAGTTGCGGTAGTATGGCGTCGAGGGAAAGGAGTCTACAGCCTTCTGGAGTCTCATATAGAGAGCTGCGGTAACTGGGAGTTGCGGGAAGGGAGTCTGCGACCTTTTTGGAGTCGCTAATAGGGAGCTGCGACAACCTGGAGATGTGGTAAGGGAATTGCGGCTGTCTGGAGTCGCTGGAGGGAGTCGGCGGGCATAGGACAACGAAGAAACTATAGAGATATTCACCACCTCAGACAAGTTACAGCCGGAACACCTTATTGTTGGATACAACCTTCACGCGAAAAACGTGAAGTATAATAGGAGGGATAGGAGGAAAAAGGAAATGTGGAGTTGCGGTGTTAAATTCCACCCCTTCCGAGATGGACCAAACTTCTGTGTTGTTGGTTCAGCCGACCCTCATTCAAAGCTCTGCATCTGTCTCTCAGGATTGAAGGAGTTTCGACCTCTTTCGTTGAAGCTTCTGGGTCCTCAAAGTACGATGCCAGGTCCGCAATATTGAATGTGGCCGAAACATTGTAGTCCCCGACAGATCAATCTTGTATGCATTATTTAGTTTTTGAAGTATCCTGAAAGGTTCGTTTGCTCTGGGCTTACGCTTCCCGAATACTCCCTCAAGAAATCTTTTCTTTTTTAGCTGAATTCACATGTGGTCCCCTTCTTGGAACGCAACATTCTTCCTGGACTTATTCACTTGTGCCTGATATCCACGGTTTACTTTGCAGTTTCCTTGTCAACCTTATCGTGGAGCTTCTGAATTTCGTTGACACACTCCGTAGCATCTTTGCAGACTTCTGACATCGGTAAGAGTGATACCAACTCAAGTGGTGTGAACGGATTGCACTCGTATACAATCTAAAACGGGTGCGTCCTGTAGTCTGACTTACAGATCTGTTGTGGGCGAACTCGACTTGAGATAGAATGAAATCCCATTGCATGATGCTCTTCCCTATGAAGCATCTTAGGAGGTTTCCTAGGCTCTTGTTTACTACCTCTGTCTGACCGTCTATTTATGAATGTGTTGCTGAACTGAATTGGAGCTTGGTGCCTAGCTTCCCCTACAAAGTACTTCAGAAATGGCTCAAAAATTTGACGTCTCTATTGGAGGTGATGGTCTGGGGAATCCCGTGTAATCTCTCGATCTCCTGGAAGTATAAATTGGCGATATGAGACGCGTTCAGTGTCCGGTGGCAAGGTACGAAATTTGCCATCTTTGAGAATCCGTCCACCACAACCATCACAGAATCCTTGTTCCTTTGTGTCCTCGGGAGCCCAACCACAATGGTCATGCTAACATCTACCCACGGTGCCTTTGGTACTTGTAGTGGCATGCAATGCCTTGCATGTCGCTCCACATCTCTCGTTAGTCAAGGTCAAAAGAAATGCTCTCTCTCGAGGGCTAGAGTCCTGTCCCTATCAAAATTTCCTGTCAATTCCTCACTATGGCTTTTCTGGATAATGGTTTATCTCAGCGAGCACCTGGGATGCACAACTGACTCTGGTGGAACATTTATCAATCTGTTCGGTAATATTGCCTAATTGGCTTCTCCTGACATTGCTCCCAGATGTCCTTGAAGTTCTCGTCTATTTCTACAAATCCCTTACGACCTTAAAACCCACAACTCGAGCCTGCGTGGATATGATCAACAGGTGTCAACAACTTAGTGCGTCTACTACACGGTTCTAGCTCTCTGTCTTGTGCTTAAGCACGAACTGGAATGAGGTTAGGAACTCCACCAAGGTGGCGCATCGACCCTTCAGTTTGCTCTGGATGTTAAGGAATTTTAAAGCTTCATGATCTGTAAACTGTGTGAACTCGCTCGTCAACAAGTAATGAATCTAGTGCTTCAGGCTCTCACAATGACATAGAACTCCTTGTCGTAATTCGAATACTTCCTCCTAGAATCTTTCAATTTCTCACTGAAGAAAGTGGTGGGGTGTCCTCCTTAGCTCAACACTGCCCCTATCCCTACACTCAATGCATCACATTTATGGTTGTGAATTTAGCCCAAAGATCGTTAATCAATTGTAAATTTATTCGAATTTTGGCTCGGATTGAGATTGGATTGAAATAAACGATTCCGAGCTTCTAGCCAAAATTTTGGATTGAATTTTTTTTGAGCTGACCTTAGCTTGACTCAAAATTAAATCGTTGACAAACATAATAATAATAGGGCTGTAAATTTAGCAAATTTAGCTCAAAGATCATTAATTGCTCAAAAATTTATTCGAATTTTGGCTCGGATCGAAATCAGATTGAAATAAATGAGTCGAGCTATGAGCCAAAATTTTGGATCGAATTTTTGTCTAGCTGATTTTGAGACGACCCTAGCTCAACTCAAAATCGGATCGTTAACAACCCTAATCATATTATACCTCTAATGGTTGGCTGAAGTCCGATAATTCTAGTACGGGCGCCCGAGTCACTTTTTCTTTAGTGTGTCAAAATTGGCCCAAGCTATTGCTATCAAAGTAAACTCCTTTCATTTCAAAAGCTCGGTCAAAGGGGCGGTGATAGTGCTAATGTTCCTGGTGAATCTTCGGTAGAGTGATATTAGCCCCAAAAACTGCGTCAGCTTAGTGAACCATTGCGGTGCGGTCCAGCTAATAATGTCATTTATCTTTGTGGTATTCATCTAAATGTCAGCACTAGATACGATGTAACCCAAAAAGCGTACTTGATTTGTCATGAAATGAAAATTGTTTTGACGGACATATAGTCGCTCAGCTCGCAGTAACTCGAACATTGCCTTCAGGTGATGCAAATGATCTTTCTCGTATTGGTTGTATAACAAAGTGCCATCAAAGTAAACCACGACAAACT
This sequence comes from Phalaenopsis equestris, assembly GCF_001263595.1. NCBI lineage: Eukaryota > Viridiplantae > Streptophyta > Magnoliopsida > Asparagales > Orchidaceae > Phalaenopsis > Phalaenopsis equestris. The sequence goes on from NW_018164677.1 coordinate 588,966, forward strand.
TCCCAATGCAAGCCCAAAATACCTAGTTCATCAATCTCATGAGAGTGTTGGCTGCGTTCGACAAGCCGAAAGACATAACGATCCACTCATAAAGCCCATCCTTTATCTTGAAGGCAGTCTTTCACTCGTCTCATGGCCTCATCCTTATCTGATAATGCCCCACTACACAAATCGATCTTGGAGAAGATAGTGGCTCTGTGTAACTAGTTTAAGAGATCATCCAAGCATGGTATGAGAAATCAATACTTGATGATGATTTTGTTGACGACCCTATTATCGATGAACATTCGCCACGGCCCGTCCTTCCTTGGCCCCATCAAACAACATATGAGCTGGTGCTCTCTCTGACTAGTCCCCTCATGATGAGATCCTGCACCTGTCACTGTAGTTCTTCGTACTCCGCGGGCCTCAATCTGTAGGTGGGCTGGTTCGACAATACCGATCTTGTATGAAATTTATGGCATGCTGGATGTCCCTCATTTATGGAAACTCCGCTGGTAGATGGTCATTCATGACTTCCTGAAAGTCTTGTAGTAGTGGTGGTTGTATTGCCGGTACCTCACTTTCCTCTATTCCCTCTAGGAAGGCTAAAGCTCGTGCCACTGGGGCATCACCAATTAACTGCAGAAAAGTGGTATAGGGAACTAATGTTTTCTCTGTCACCTCTACCTTTCGTATCTTTAATCTTAGCAAAATGATACGGGTCCCATCCTTCTTAAATGATTAAGTATTCATGAAGCCTTTGTGCTAAGTCTTGCAATCGAACTCCCAAGTCCTACCCAACAAAATGTGGCAAGCGTCCATAGCAGCCACATCACACCATACTTGCTCTTGTAACCGATCCTTAATGGAAAAGTCAATTAGGCACTGTTGATCCATACGTAACTCATTTCCCTTCTTCAATTAGGTAAGGGAATATGACTGGGGATGCTTCTATTGTCCAATCCCAACTTTCTCACTATCAGCGTTGACACCATGCTCTCATAACTCCCACTATGGATGATTAAGCTGCAAACCTTTCCGTTGAAGGTGCACTTGGTGCGAAAAATACTCTGCCTCAACCAGGCAGGATTGATCCCACTTTAGCTCGGACTGCATAACTGGTCGAATGATTAGTGCTTCTCCATCGTCTTCATGGAGCTGAAGCTCCTATGGGCTATCCTATGACTCCTCGTCAACCTCCTCAATTTCATCTTGATTTGTGAGGGTGACGACTCGACTCGTCATGCAGCTAGAGGCTATGAGAGCGTAGCCGTGACACTAGAAACACTTCATGGTCGATACTGTATTAACTCTATCCTGCTTCTTCTCACTTTGGTCTATCTTATCATTTCCTTGTCTGGCTTTGCTAGTTCCTCCCGAGGTACCCTTGTTGACTGCAGGCGACTGCTTGGCTGAAGGTGATGACCTAAAGGACAACCGCTACCCGCCCTACCTCTGTTGTCTCTCCACTTTCAAGGTTTAGCGTCCGATACGGCTGTAGTTACACCACGTTGCTAATGGCGGGCTTCACACCCGTAAGTTCTTTGGCTATTGTGTGCTCCTTTGGTGCCAGTTTGCACTTCAGTTGTAAGTGATCAAACTGGGCTGTGAACTCCATTAAAAGATCTCGCTGTTGCAAGTTGTGAAGTTTTAGAAACATGTCTTGTCAATAGTGAGGTGGGAGATACTTCTTCCGCATTGCTTTCTTCATCATCTCTCACATAATTATCTTCTCACTGCCTTCTCTTCTCCTCTGTCTCTGCAAATTCTCCCACTATAAAGAGGCATTATTCTTCAGTTTAATGGGAGCTAACTTGCCCCATTTGTTCTCTGTCACATCCTTGTACTCGAAGATTCGTTCAGCTGATTGTAGCCAATCAATAAAGTCATTTGGATCTATACCTTCTTCAAATTTTGGAAGATCCATCTTGATGCCAAAATCCCGTTGGCCTGAGGATGCAGCCTCTTCTTTTGGCCTCCTCTGATATTGCATTCCCATTGGCGCGGTCGACATTCCTCATCGCTGACGTTTTTCCTGTGGTGCGGGTTCAAATCTTCGTCCCTGTCATCCCTTCCACTCTCTCGATCACGGTCGAGGGTAATTTCACCATGGTTTCTATCATCTATCACAGTTAATCTTTGTTGCTGATGCAGATCTCTCTTATTTCATCCCGGGTAGGATCTGGTAGGTATCTTCTCGAGGGCATGGTTGAAGGTTTGCGACCTACAAAAGTAAAGATCAAAGAGAAAAAGAAAGAATGAAAAAAGAAGGACGAGAAGGAGAGGGAAGGAAAAAAAAGAAAGGGGAGAGGAAGAAAAAAATTGGAGGACTCTAGGGAACCCTAGGATAGGGCTAGGGTTAGACTAGTTTTGATACCAAATGATATCGAACTTAACTCAACCCAAGATGATAGAAACGAACTTTATTACTCAAACGATAGCTCAGATACAATTAAGACTCCAACAATAATAAAAAACAATACTAGCAATAACAAGGGCCAGAGACGTCGATGACAAGACGGGTGCTGGCGGGCAGCTCGATGAGTGGACAGCAGGAGCAGCGGCGTTAGAGAGAACAACAAGTGTGGCTTGTTGCTTGAAGGTTTTTGTAGGTAATCGGTGGGCTTCTGGGAAGGGTCGATCAAATTTTTAGAAGGTAGCCGACGAGACAGGCGGGCTGCTGGAAGGGAGTCAGATGGGCTGCAAAGAAGTGTTGGAGAGGGTAGGTGACTGTTTGAAGGAAGTTTGCGGCATTCTGGAATTGTAGACAAAGACCAGCGATCACCTAGAGTTACGAGCAGGGGAGTTTGCAGTCTTTTGGAGACGCAGACAGAGAGTTGCAGTAGTCAAGAGTTGGGGGAAAGGAGTCCCCGAACTTCTGGAGTCACAGACAAGGAGCTTCGATAACTGAGAGTCACGGGAAGGAAGTTTGCAACCTTTTTGGAGTCGTTGATAGGGAGCTGTGGCAACCTGGAGATGCGGGAAGGTAATTGCGGCAACTTGGAGTCGCTGGAAGGAGTTAGCGGGCATAGGGCAATGGAGAAATAACTAAGATGATTATCATCTCGGACGAGTTACAGCCGAAGCACATTCATGTCGTCGGATATAGCCTTCAGGGGGAAAATGCTGGCGACGGAATCGGAATTCAGAAACAAATAAAAAACTACTTGACCTAAGCAAAAATCACTCCTATATATAATAGGGATTGGTAACTAGATTATGTAATGATTAGAATAAGAAAGAGACGGTAAATGAAGAAATAGAAAAGACATGGAGTAGAATAGGAGAGTAATAGAAATGAAAAGAGGGGATAAGAGGAAAAAGGAAAGGGGAGAGCTGAGGTGGGAAATTCCGCCCCTTTTGTGTGGTTGATTCAGCCGAACCACATTTAGAGCCGTGCGTCAATTGCTCAATATAGACTTTTGAATATCACAAATATTTGAGTTTCTCAAAAAATGGAAACAAAACACTAACATGTGAGGAGGTATGAGCTGAAGTTCTGTGAGTGAACATTATTTTTAAGCTAGTACAATACTCATTTTCTGCTATAGCTATGGAGGGTACAATAATTAAGGTGAATAAGAGATATATGAAAATAATAAATTGCCTACCTAGTAGAATTTTAGAAAATAAAATACCTATTTACGTCTTCACCATTTTTTGTTTTAGACATACAACACTCATTGCTTCATGTAAAAGTTTTTGGCGGTGTAGCTCCACTAAGATTTCCAGAACACTAAATTAAATTCACGTGTCAAGATGCATCTTTAATGCATACTACTTAATTTAAGGAGGGTATAAATGCTACCTTCCTTGTGCCAAAATGGCCTTCATCTCACAAGATGTTACCTTTGTTGAAAATCAAAGATATTTTAACCAAGATTGTCTTCAGATGAAGCCTTATTTGAATTTTGGCCAATAGCCTAAGGGATCTGTAAACTATTATGTATCAAAATTATTTTTGATGACATTGAAATAAAATGAGAAGATATTATGGAGTTATATTGTGGCAACAAATCAATCATTAATATTGCACAGAGTCAACCCCATACACGAATAAATTGATGGACACTTGATCAATGAAAACTTTGAAAGTGTACTAATTTGTATTCCCTATATTCAAAAACACAAGCCGTTACTTGCATCTTAACTAAAGGATTATTGAGCTCCACATTCCAGAATATCATTTTCAAGTTGAGCGTGAAAAATTTCTAATTCACAGCTTGAGGAGTATTTATGGTGACTGGTTTAGCAATACGTAGGTTTGCAAAGCTGTTCATCCCCCTTGCTATCCATTATTGGCAATCCACTGGCCTAAAGGGGTAGAAATCCTTTTGAAATTGCAGGGAAATATGTGTGCAAGCTATAGAATGTCTTTCTTTATTTTCAATGTAAGTAGTGATTTTAATAGATATAAATTGTTAATTGTAATCTTGAATATTCTTGTATAAATAGAGGGTGAAGACCCCTAATAAAATACACATAAAATTCAAATCATTTGTACTCTTTTAAGCCTTATTTAGCATTTTGCATTTGAGGAATATCTAGATTTTGTTTTATTTGGTAAATTTTCCTACCTTGTTATTTTAACTAGGATTTATTTTCTTGCCAAATATTTCTTCATTTCATGTGCCTGTAAGGCTATGTTGAGGTGATGAATATTGAATAAAACTTTGGGATTTTTCACCTGTAATATTAAAGCCATTAACTTTTTGGTCTCCCCTTATTGCATCTCACTCGTTTTCTTTATTAGTAGGGTTTTAGTGTCCTTGAAATATGTGACTACAAACAAGTTGCTTATATATAAGTTGATTAATGACAAACATTAGCGCATCTCCCCCAGCCTAGTACCTGATGAGTATCATTGGCTTAACTCTCTAGTGTACAGTTCTTGCTACTGCAGAATAGAAGATGGTTGTCCGATCTAAACTCATATATGCCATCAACAAAACAATTAATTAAATATTTCATTGCTTTCTTTTTGTATTCAAGGAATGTGTAGATTTTTTAATAGGGTGTTTTTTCGCGCTTTTT
>NW_018164677.1:602902-610935 GCF_001263595.1 Phalaenopsis equestris
ATCGTGTCACCCCCGCCGACCATCCGTCTCCCTTTCAGAATCAACCGGAGGAGGTAGTAAGACAAACAATTTAACTGAGGCAGGAGCAAAAGGACTGGTGCCTCTGGCTCAACAAGCTGCAAGACCCTTGCGAACAAGGAGTCGATGGTTTCCGCAACCTCATCTACAACATTAGTCATTGCTATTAGAATAAATTGGAGAACCAAATAAAAGAAAATTCAAGTTACCAATAATTCGTTCCATCCCCAAAGTATGAAGACTTTCACCAAAGAGTTGTGGAGCTTCACCCTGAATAGCTCCTTGATCGAAGGCTGAGTCAAGGCACTATCCAGCAGTGGAGCATAACCCCAAATCACCCCTCCAGCTGAAGGCTGAGTTAAGGTACCTTCCAATGGAAGAGCTCACACAATCGTTTCCGCTTGCCCTTGCTCCTGAAGCAATAGCTGCACTGGTTGTCGGTTGGGGGGGGCAGGAGCCAAAACAGACATATTAGCGATACACACTCCCTTCCGACTCCTTACCTCAAGGAGTGATAATAAGTTGGAAGACTCCAATCTCCTCCACCCTTTATTTCTTCATCAACGTATGCTTTACTAACTTGGACCCCCATGCTTGGTCTGTTTGGCCGACCCTTTGGGCTCGATCATTTTTCTCCCATCTCTCGGTCTCCTCTCAACCAATCAACCCTCTTCGTCCGTTTTCTTCTTAAGGACAAAATGAGAACTTTCTAGCTTCCTCTCCTTCTCACCCCCAGAAGGGTGGATCTTTGCAGTGGGAAACCCGAAAGCCTTCATCAATGTTTCCTTACTCACAAGCTTCTTAGCACCCGACATCCTTGTCCACTACTATGAAAGACCGAAGGGTAAGAAAATTCCATAAATGAGAAAAGAAAGCATTGATCATTGCATATTATAGGGAAAAATGACACGAAAATCCAGGAAGTACAACTATTAACACTACTTATTATTCATTAAATAAATAATTGTTTCATTTAATTCTCTTTTTTTTATGACAGTTATCACTTTCAAAGAAGCAAGATAATCAGAGAACTATGTTTGTACATTTGAAATGTGGCTACACAACTCTCGAGGAGATCCAACAGATTGCACGAAGAGAGCAGCAAAAAAATCGAGCAATTCAGTAACACTCCAATCACCCGAACTCTGGGCCGACTGAGCGATTAGTCCGACCGAACCAATGAGTGCCTAACACAGATACAAACAACAGTCTAACTAGCACGAAGGATTTTCACAAGAACAACAGTTTCCTAACAAGGACTCATCCTATATAGCTTCATTGATCAAAGGTAAGCTGCCCGTCAGATTATGACAACATGCCCTCTACTTGGTGGAATAATCAACTCAAAGGACAATGAGTATTCACAATAGATTCCTTGAAAAAATGCGATCGGAGATAGCTCAGTTGGCCGAATTACTTTTTAGCCAACCGAACGAATATTGCAGGACCAAACCAAGCAGTTACAAATATAAAATGAAGCCTAGGGCAATTACATATTCAGAACAATACTAGCAGCGGTTGCAAGGTCAAAATATGCTCAATTCGGTTAAAAAATGTAAATGTGTAATGACTCACAAACAATTGTAATATTCCCATTAAATGAGGGGGTATTCATGCAATTTATCAGACCTCCTCCTCTGACTTATAAATAGGAGGGTTATTTTTATAGAAAAGACAACCGAATCCATTCTCAAGGAATTGATTCTATTTGTGCTTGTCATTCTCTACTCATCTCTTTTCCTATTCCTCTCATCCGACTAATAATTTATTCCTTGGATGTGACCCGAAGAACATTGTGGGATTAAATGACCCTATTAACATGATTTATTTATCGTATTTACTAAATCCAACCAAACATAAAAACAAAATGCAATTTCTGGAATTATAAAATTTCAGATTTAAGGTCTAAATTTTGCCTTTGATCCATGTTAAATCTGGATTTAATAAATCTAACAAGGAGGTGTATTTACTAAATCTAGATTTACTAAATCCCACTAACTCTAAATCCTTCCTATAACCAAACACTCCCTTAGTGCGCGGTACACAAAGGAATAAGAAGTTTGGGACATCTCTATACGTTACAATCCCACCATTGCTTTTCCCGCTAAATCCAGATTTAGGAAAATCAGGGTGTGATGGAGAGGCATGCGAGCGATAACAGAATAAATCAGCCACAGAATCGGATTTAATAAATCCAGATTTACATCGTAAGAAAAACGGGATAAAATAAAAAATAGACAAAACACACAAAAATTCAATTTAACGAAGCGTTGGATTTAATTTTCATTTGTTTATACTTGGTTGGATTTAATTTTAATCCCTGGCTAAATCCTGTCAATAGCATGCTACCAAACACTGCCCTAGTCACAACCATATCACTCAAACAGGGAAAGTGAGAGCTTGGTCCATGAGTTCTCAAACGGAGAGGGCATGAGCGATTCTAAAATCCAAGAGAGGGAGTAGTTATGGGTTTCAACTCTTTTTTTTTCAATTTTAGCAGCTAAAAATAACACGTTGAGTTGTTTCCAGCCTGGGTTTAGTCAACCAGCCAATGTGCTCGGACCAAATGGAGATCTTCATTAGTATTGTAAGATATATAAATCACTTGAACTTTAACGGTTCCTCTTCGTTTTTGCTGGAAATGTGACATCCAATGGAGCGAATTTATAACATGAAAGAAAGGAAAATATATGGTAGCTAGAAATAATAGACAATTGGCATTCACCAATACGGAGACCAGAAGCAACCAAAAAGCCTGAAAACATTTTAGTATTGTCGTTAGATTATTCTTCCCATAGAGAAAATCATTTTATTGGTACATGGAAAGCATTCATTTGCACAGGAGTATTTTTATTCATCCTTTAATAAATTCTTGGTCTTCTTTCTTCCATAAAATTTAGGATGTTCAGGGATTCTAATGCAACTTGGATGCTAGATAAAGCCACAAAAGAATTCACAATCTAAAGGTTACCGACTCGTAAAATTGTTGTTTTTAATATGAGGGTAACACAACTTAGTTTATTCTAAGAGATAATTTAATCACAAATAATTGATGGCTAAACAGCCGTAAAAAGAACAGTAAAGATAGAAATTCAGCAACTAAATAAGTTCAGGTTAAAAAAAAAACATATATATTGAAAATAATCTCAATCATTCACATATAATTGATGGCTAAACAGCCGTAAAAAGAACAGTAAAGATAGAAATTCAGCAACTAAATAAGTTCAGGTTAAAAAAAAAAACATATATATTGAAAATAATCTCAATCATTCACATATAATCGATGGCTAAACAGCCGCAAAAAGAACAGTAAAGATAGAAATCACTCCAAAGGAATGAATCAGGCATCACCGCACCATACTGGAATGCAAGCAGTCTTTTAAAAGTATTCATCCACACCTATGATTTTGTGAAGCAGTCAAAGAATACACATTTAACAAACACATTTACAAAAAGAAGTAAATTATAATTTTATTTCAATATTCAATGTCCATTAATTTACAAGTCTTAGGAGTTCTAGCTATAACCCATAAAAAACCCAACAAATTAAGAAAAACTGAAAAACTGAAATAGAGAATTGAAGGCAGGTAGATGGTAAACAGACAAGGAAGGTAATCAATAGAAAGTAGAAGCAATAATAAAAGGTTGCTACTGGTATTCAATTAGGGAAAACAACCGAAAACTATGGCAGTTTATCAGCTGTGATACTAGAGAGGATATTCTGTTCATATAGGAGCCGGCATCATAGACATACTTTACACAAAAACAAGCTAAAGAAAAAAACTACACTAATTAGAACTCATGTAAAGTGTAAACCATCAATTTCTATCTTTCGATTCAAGCATGCTTCGAGATTTACGTCACTCACCAACCACTTGAATAAGCTTCAGTCAGAGAACCCCAAAAGATTCCTTACTGCAGCAAACCGAGTTCATCTTTGCAAGTATCTGCACTCTCCAAACGCTATAATCCAGTATTCTTTCAGAATATTTCATTTTTAAGAATTTAATTTAAAAAGAAATTGTTTTTTCTACTATATAATTCAACAAAATATATTTCTGAATCAGGATAAATTCTTACCCAAAAAAAGACAACATATGTAGGCACCATGCTTTGCAAGGAGATCAATAAAGATTGAGCGAAAACTGGAAATAATAGACTTATGCTGCGAGCTTGCAAGGCCTCCAGTCTTTAACATTCATGTCCAATGGATGTGACAAGGCTGCCGACCAAGCATCCAAATCAGGCACAGGCCCGGAAAGAGCAAGATAGTTTTCACTGTCTTTGCCCTCCAATCTTTTCCAGCTTAACTGTATCAAATATCAATAAACAATTCCAGCAATGGAGTACAAATATATAATTCAAAAAATAAAACATATCATGCCTCAAAACTATAACAAGCAAACCATTTAGTTCGCTGTGTGCAGCTTTCGATGCATACCCGTGTGAGCATGGGAATCAATACTTGGAAAAAATGGGGATGATGTATTGCTTGCACCTTGCTGGGAAATGCTCTGCACATGGCTCTGATTGTAGAATTCTGCACCCAGGATCCTTTTGATGAAATATTTCCATTTACTTTTATATATCCGCTATCGGTTATTTCAGCATGCACACCACCACAATTGACCATAATACGACCACGAGGCATCAGTTTTTTCTCAATGTCCAGCCATGTAGTAACCTGTTGCACATATTCAAAAAATATGCAAATAAGAAACGAGCTTTCAGTGTCATGAAAAATTGATAATTGAAACCCCCCACCTACATACAAACACACACAATCAGCTCGTCGCCCAAAAAAAAAAAAAAACCATACTAAATGGATTTGGGGGAGATTTGTAGATTTCCTTGGTGAACAAATAAAGATGTGCCATACTTTTGCTGGAAAGTATTGTTATGGGTTCACTTAATCAAAAAATGATGTGGCTCGAGTTTTAATATAGGTTATTTGGGGTAGTATAATATCATCATATGTCCTGGATAAATGCAATTTGAGAGTGCAAATAACTCTAATAATGTGAGATTGATAAAGGGAGAAGACAAAAATTTCAGAGGAGAAAATTATTTCATTGCCATTGATTCCTAGTAATTCTAAACCTGAAGTATTTACATTTAAAACTCATTAATCATGTTAGCCCAAATACAAGCTCTGCGACACAATACGGTCAAACACAAAGTTAAAGAAAAATAATGAATGCAGAGTCACATAAGAAAAATTTTAAACATTTTGGTCTTAATCAAAACCCCTCAAATGTTATTTGTTTAATGAAAAGAACAGCACCAATGCTATCAAACACGACTAAAATGACATATTATGGACACAATGTTGTTCAAAACTAATTCGAAATGCCTAGACCACATCTAAAATCATTCAATCTCCATCAGTTTCACAACACAATCCATGCTGACAAGTTCGTAACATCAGAATTATCTTGAAAGAAGACGTATGTTGCCTTGGGTGTTGGACCAGAAAAAATGGAAAATTTATCGCACGATGTAAAATCAACATAATTGAGCTGCAAAAAATTGAGAAAAAAAGTCAATACGCAATAATTAATATTATCATTATCTAAAAAAACCAAGAAAGCAATAGCAGATCTGGTCATAATCAGCAAGTTTTCACCACAAAAATTTTTAAAAAACAAGAAAACCAATGGCCTGCAAACAATCTAAAATACCAACCAATAAAGAAGTTTCTTTAAACCAACGGCTGCCCCAGTTATATCATTTTCACCTTAGAAAAAAATAAGCACGAAAATCCTCAAATCTAAACCTAACTATGCCCTCTAGAGATCTCATCTCCCACAAACTCTCTCTCTCTCTTCTCATCCCTCCTCTAACGTAAATTTCCCCTTTACGCTCACACCCTCCATCTCAAAATACTGCACAAAACTACCTACCTACCGACCTGTCTATCTTATCTATCTATATGTACGCATGCATGTATGTACAGAGAGAGAGAGAGAAAGAGAGGGGAAGTGAGCGAGGAAGGGGGAGATAGAAACCAAGAAGATTGGTCAGAAGTGGTAAGTAAAAGTGTGAATTCAGTTGGGTTGGATGATTTGGACGGCAAATTATAAAACCAATTGAATTTGGATGTCCAGAGAACTGAACCAACCGATAAATTGGTTAGATTGTTTTGGTTCAACTTCAGATAATCTAAAGTTAATTGCAGTGCATAATTAAATGTGAACTTTATATAAATATGCAATTTTTATTGCATAATTGATAAGCATTAAAAATAAAGAAAATCATATAATTACAATTTATTCATTTGTTTTGTTTAAACGTTTTATACTTACAAAAACATAGAGAAAATTATATGCTTTAATTCAGTTTTTTACTTTATCAAATATTTTGAATCATTAATCCATCAAATGATCAAATATTTTGAATCATTAATCCATCAAATGATCAAATATTTTGAATCATTAATCCATCAAATGATCAAATATTTTGAATCATTAATCCATCAAATGACCAAAAAAAAAATAATAATAATTTGAACTAATATCAGAATCACTATATTTAAAAGAACGAATCAATTCACCTAAAATAGTTTAATTCAATTCAGTTTTTTTGTAATAACTGAATAGTGCACACCTCTAGCGGTGATAGAGAAAAAAAGATGGATACAGAGTGAATCGATGGATTTGTGTCAATTCTTATTTTTTTTCGCCCCAATTTCTCAAAAAGTTGTATCTGAGAGAGGTTCTAGGGCAGGGAAGAAGAAAAAATTCAGGAAAGGGTCAAGGAGGTGGTAATTAGGGTTGGCAAAAAACTCGCCGTTCGCGAACAACTCGATTTCGGCTCGTGTTCGAATCTTTTGTTGAGCAAGCAAGCCAAACACAAAAAAAAATTTTAAGCTCAAATTATAAAGCAGTCGAATAAGAACCCTTTGTTCGATTATAATCGACTCGTTTTAGCTCAAAATAAGAAAACTATATATACTATTTATATAATAATGTTAGGTATGACTCATATACTATAAATGAGGCAGATGCGGGAGCGGAGCAGAGCCCACGAGCGGAGTGGAGCGGAAGATCTGTCCAATCGGGGTAGTTTCATTATGTGGGTTGGGAGTGCGGGGAAAATACCTCGCGGTTTGGTACATGGGTAATTTAAGTAATTATATATTGTACTATAGGGTTATATATATCTCCTGTTTGTAACCCTATGAGCGATTCTGAGATTCTGAATCTTATATTCTACACTCTTTTCTGAATATTGAAAAGAAAGTCGCCACTTTGCTCCCGAGGACGTAGGCATCTTTGCCGAACCTCGTAAATCTCTAGGCGCTCTTCTGGATTTGTGTCGATTCTTATTTTTCTTCGTCCTAATTTCTCAAAAAGTTGTATCAGAGAGAGGTTCTAGGGCAGGGAAGAAGAAAAAATTCGACGTAGGGAGAAAAAAGATTTTGGAAGGCTTCTTCTGCGATGGATTAGAAGGAAGACGAGGGCTTCTTCGGCAAAGGTGCGGTTTTTTGAGCTTCTTCTGCGATGGATTCTGCAAAGTAAGTTTGCGCGACGAAGAGAAGGTTTTCGGCGGTTTGACACAGAGAATCGCAGTTCGGCGTTTTCTTCCGCGACAGGCGAGAGAGATTCGTGCAACGTTTGCTGTGCAGTTTGGAGACGCAGAGGAGAGGAGTTTGGGTGAAGGATTTGTGGCCTAGGTGAAGGTTCAGTTTGCGACCGTTGCCACAGGTGCAAAGCTTTGTGAAAGTACTGCCACGCAGAAGAGTCCGGCGAAGGAGCTAGGCCAGATCTACTTCCTCTACGAATCGCGAACAGGTGCGAAAGACAGAGGTGTTCGAGCGGCGGAGAGAGCAGCCCAGTAGCAAAATTGGAAGGGCGGACGTGGGAAAAGGAAATTCACGCGGAAAAGAAAAGTCGAAAAAGGAAATTTAGCGCGGAAATATTTCAGGACTCAAGAAAGGCAAGGAAAGAGAATCTGTTGCTGCACTCAGGAAAGAAAAGATTTCTTTCTAGAAGGAAAGAGGAGGCAGAGTTTTT
>NW_018164677.1:611035-613353 GCF_001263595.1 Phalaenopsis equestris
GATGGTTTTATTTATATTGTATTTAATTTTATTTTTTTTAATATTTAAATATTTGCAACCGAAAAAGATGAATGTTTATAGGGTGGTTTCATGATTTGCTTGTGGAGCAGGTTTAACTGGTTCGTGTCGAATTGTTTGAATGGTGCTCAAATTAGGGCATCCTGAGTTTGGTTCAGCTCATTCTTTATTTAAGATGGCTTTTTCATAGCTTGGCTTATAGTTATAAACACTGCTATTCTTATTATAATATGAATGTTGATAATGCAGGATCTTTAAAAATATTATAAAATATAATTGATTATAATTTAAAAAATCTTAATCATATAATAATTGACATGAAACCTATAACAGCTCATAATTAATATATAGCATTCAACATCTGAAAATATTATGGGAATGAAATTTGAGGATATATTGTTTCTTATAAATGTTCATGCAGAATATCTTGAAACAAATTATCATTCGATTGAGTATAGACATGCAATGCATGTTGAGAGATTTAACTTTTCAAGTGACTTGACTGATAAATCTGTGTAATGTTGTGTGAGACCTGTGGATGTGTTGAGTTCAGTCTATTATGACAAGTGAGTGAGAAAAGGTGTGAGAAAAGGACAATCCCTGTTATTGGATTTGCTTCTTTCATGGTCTTATCAGTGGATATGAATACAATTAAGATCATATTTGTGTCAATTAAAATTATTTCTAAAAGTTTCCAAATAGGTGCCTACAATTTCCTTCTATAATCAATGGGCGGGGTGTGACAATTTGTGGGTCCAAGGTGGATGATGAGTTGCCATGATTGGAGTGAACACTATGCAATGCAGTGTGTAAGAAGGGAGAAAATATTATATCAGAAGTTTGGATGCACGTTTGGACTCAAATTAATATATGCCACATGTATAGTCCTGGGCTCAGTGAAAAAAATAAGTTATGTGGTTGTAATGTGATGAATTTGTAACTGTATTGTGATGATATTATGGTTGTATTGTGGTGATTTTGTGATTTAAATACAACCGCGACAATACAACCACAAATTCACCATAATACAATCACAAAATCATCACAATACAACATCACAATACAACCATAAAATCACCACAATACAATCATAAAATTACCACAATACAACCACAAATTCATCTTAATACAATCATAAAATCAATGTTTTCTTTTTTTTTTTTCAGTGGGCTTTGGGACTCTACATGTGCCGTAAATTAATTTGAGGACTCTTGGTGTAATATATTTTTTTTCATAAGAAAGAGGGGGCGGAGGTAGAGGATGGCAATTTCTTTAGTTCACCTATTGGTTGATGAATCTGTGAAATTAAAAAAGTTAAAATTGAGAGCAATTGATTGCATGTTTACTAGTAAATATTCTAGTTAAATGGCACTTTATAGCCGGCACATAAATCATTATAAAGTAGTCTAAATATGAATTGTGGTACTTATCATGTGTAGACTACAACCCACACTTCATAAACTATAACAAAAATCGGCGGAGAAGTCAATTTTCAAAGTGTGTAGGTAATTTTACCTTTATTTCTGATGGCTTTCCGATGAGTAAGATAACCGATGAATTTACTAGAGATCAAATTTTTAGAGCCCACAAAGTTTAGACATTTAGTCAATTTGTTGTAGCACGTGGATCTATTTTGCTAATGCACATGCATCTTAACGCACCATACAAATACACTTTGAAACAATATATTACAATTATAAAATATCTTAAAATACAAGTGCAAGGTTTAAAATAATCTAAATTTTGCTAATTACGCCAAAATTTTTTTGTTAGATGAATATGCATGGCTTAAAATTATTTGAACCACTGAATAAATGCCTTTTAAGGCAATTGCAAGATTTTAAAGCTTGAAATGAATCAAGAATTGGTTTAAAAACAAAACATAGAAGATTTAAAGTTATATGAATTTGTATTATTTAAATGAATGTGTTGATGCATGCATATGTTTATTTTAAGGTTTTTAAAAACTGTCTTATAATCGCTTGCACATTGCAATGTTGTCAAAATTGACGAATTAGACAGAGTTGTGCCTCACTTAACTAGTCTCATTCTTCTCTTAAGAACTGAAGTTGATGAGTCTAGCGATTTCATTAAATGTTTAAATCACAAATATAATAGTTTGTAAGGTCAAATCACCTAGTCTGATTACTTTCTTCATCAAGACGACTAATATTTTAAAGATCCCGAACTAACAAAATTCAAATAAATTTTCAAATGATATAATTCTTCGATGATGGTCGAGTTGGTGAAAGATTTCAATTTAAGGTGTCATTCAAAGCATATTTGAATATATATATATA
>NW_018164677.1:613448-619285 GCF_001263595.1 Phalaenopsis equestris
TATATATATATATGAAAGCCACGCAACATAAAAGCAGTCGAAGCGAGGCAGATGTTTGGCCTGCGTACGAAATGAAGTGGAGCATATGACTTGGGGATTTGAAGCAATACACTGTAATCTCGTCGTTGCTTTTCTTATTTCGCACAAGCATGGATCACAAGTGAGAGGAATGGCATCGTGGTTGCATGCGACTCCGACATGCTTGGAGCGAACAATGGAAGGAGAGATGAACATGAGTTTCATATATCTTTGTACATAACAATCCCTTCACTGCTTTCTAGGGCTTGCACTCTTTTGTGGTTTTGGTGTCGCATGGACACCGGAGATCACAGGAGGGCTACAATCAAGTGGAAAAAGTCTCAGAGGTCTTCGTATGTCAGGATCCCTTCATTGCTTTCCTCGCTGTCATTGTATTACTCGAACAAGAGAGGAGGGTGCACGGAATTTCGGAGGTCTTCGTATGTCATGATCCTTTTATTTCCTTTCCAACTAAAGGTTGTAATCTTCTGCAGCTACGCCACATGAAGGGTTGGGGCTGAGAGGAAGGAACGGGGCTTCAACTTCAGGGGATGTTAAGCAGAGCCCCTGTACATTTAAAATGTGGCTACACGAATCTTGAGAAGATCCAATAGATTGAACGAAAAGAGCAACAAAAGACCGAGCAATTCAGTAACACTCCAGTTGGCCGAACTCGGGGCCAACTAAGTAATTAGTCAGACTGAACCAAGGAGTGTCACACACCAATACCGATAACGATCTAAACAATATAAGGGGTCTTCGTAATAACAATTGTTGCCTAACAAGAACTCCTGTATAAATTCATTAGTTGAAGATAGGCTGCTCGCCATATTACGGTAACATGCTCTCTGCCTGATGGAATAATCTTCCCAGAGGACAATGAGTCTTCACAATGGATTCCTTGGAAAAAGGCAATCAAAGATAGTTCAGTCGGTTAAACGACTTGTTAGTAGACCAAACTAATACCGCATGACCAAGCCAAATAATTACAAATATGAAATGGTGCCTAAGGCAGTTACAAATTTAGAACGACACCAACAATGATTGCATGGTCAAAATATGCTCAATTCGGTTATAAAAATGTAAATGTGTAATTACTCAAAAATAATTGTACATGCGCCTTGAGGTTCGGGATGGGGAGAATTGATATGAGCTAGGAAGCTCAAGGAGTTCGTGGCCCTAGAAGTGTTTACTCGTTTGTAGGAGAAAACACCTACAGAAGACGATTCAGACGAAACAGCCCGAGCCAACCCTATCGACATAGCAGAGATAGTACCAACAATATTAGGAGGTCATTCAATGCAAAGACCTGACATAAAAAGGAGTCGGTCAGAGGAATACTGCACTGTGGCTTCCATTCCAAAAAAGAAGCCCCATCTGCTGATCATTATCACTGGTACTGATCTTCCTTCTGCTGAAAATCCCTATAACGACGCCATCATCTTCACTGTGCTAATTAACAACTACAAGGTAGACGTTATTTTGGTTGACATAGGTAGCTTGGAAAACATTCTGTTCAAGGAGGCTTTTGATAAAATAAACTTGATGAACAACCGCTTGATTGCACCCACTGGTCTAATATATAGGTTCTCTAGCGAAAAAAAGGATTCACTTGGCATAATTGTGTTTTTTTTCACCTTGGGAGGGTGGCGGTCAGTTCACTAATATGGGGGATTTCTTGCTGGTCGATGCACCGCCAATGTACAATGCAATCTTTGGTCACTCGCTCCTTAACAATTTTCGGGTCGTGGTGTCTATATACCACGTAGCAGAAAAATTTCCTTGCGACGGGGAGATTGTTACTATACGTGAAAATCTAGAGTAGTCACAAACGTGTTATCTCTAGGTAGTGGGAAGCATGAAGAACGAAGCACTGGATATACAACACAAACAAGAATGAGACCTTAAAATCAATGCGGCCACCATAAAGATCCTAGCAAACTTCGAAAATACTGGTAAAATTTTTCTAATCTGAAATTTTCAATGCAAGTATCAAAACTATTGATCCAGATTCTCCAGAGCACCACAATGTTTTCACCTAGTCAGCCGCCGAAATGCCAGGCATCCTCATTGACGCGGTTTGTCATCGCTTCAATGTCAAACCATCCGTCTGGCTCGTGAAGCATGAGATTCGGTCGTCGACAATGACTTTGGATGGACCGATTTGCGAGGAGGTACGAAAGCTCTTACGGTAGGCTACATCCGGTAGGTGCAATACCCCTGCTGGGTATCTAATGTAGTCATGGTGCAAAAGTTTAATGGCAAGTGGAGGATATGCATGAACTTCACAAATCTGAACGTGGCTTGCCCCAATGATGGATATCCACTACCAAGGAACAATGTGCTAGTAGGCTCTACGGTTAGACACTCTTGTAATGAGTTTCCTGGATGCTTTCTCCGTATATCACCAGATCAAGATGCATTTGACAGATGCTTAGAAGACAACTTTTATTACTAGTGAAAGATTATTTTGTTTTATTGTAATACCCTTTGGGTTGAAAAACACTGGCGCTTCCTACCAGTGTCTTATGAATGTAATTTTTTCTGAGCAAAAAGAAAAAAAAAATATTGATGCCTATGTTGACGATATGTTAGTAAAAAGTCTCCAACTCGACATAAAGGGCCACCAACTCCACCCGTGTGTCTGAAATAGGGACCTCTCGCTGAAAGCCAATTGCCGAGCGAAAAAGTCTATGGTCTCGTCCATGTGTTGAGCCAAAGAATCGTGTGACTCTCGTCGACCATCCGTCTCCCTTTCAGAATCAACCGGAGGAGGTAGTAAGACAAACAATTTAACTGAGGCAGGAGCAAAAGGACTGGTGCCTCTGGCTCAACAAGCTGCAAGACCCTTGCGAACAAGGAGTCGATGGTTTCCGCAACCTCATCTACAACATTAGTCATTGCTATTAGAATAAATTGGAGAACCAAATAAAAGAAAATTCAAGTTACCAATAATTCGTTCCATCCCCAAAGTATGAAGACTTTCACCAAAGAGTTGTGGAGCTTCACCCTGAATAGCTCCTTGATCGAAGGCTGAGTCAAGGCACTATCCAGCAGTGAAGCATAACCCCAAATCACCCCTCCAGCTGAAGGCTGAGTTAAGGTACCTTCCAATGGAAGAGCTCACACAATCGTTTCCGCTTGCCCTTGCTCCTGAAGCAATAGCTGCACTGGTTGTCGGTTGGGTGGGTCAGGAGCCAAAACAGACATATTAGCGATACACACTCCCTTCCGACTCCTTACCTCAAGGAGTGATAATAAGTTGGAAGACTCCAATCTCCTCCACCCTTTATTTCTTCATCAACGTATGCTTTACTAACTTGGACCCCCATGCTTGGTCTGTTTGGCCGACCCTTTGGGCTCGATCATTTTTCTCCCATCTCTCGGTCTCCTCTCAACCAATCAACCCTCTTCGTCCGTTTTCTTCTTAAGGACAAAATGAGAACTTTCTAGCTTCCTCTCCTTCTCACCCCCAGAAGGGTGGATCTTTGCAGTGGGAAACCCGAAAGCCTTCATCAATGTTTCCTTACTCACAAGCTTCTTAGCACCCGACATCCTTGTCCACTACTATGAAAGACCGAAGGGTAAGAAAATTCCATAAATGAGAAAAGAAAGCATTGATCATTGCATATTATAGGGAAAAATGACACGAAAATCCAGGAAGTACAACTATTAACACTACTTATTATTCATTAAATAAATAATTGTTTCATTTAATTCTCTTTTTTTTATGACAGTTATCACTTTCAAAGAAGCAAGATAATCAGAGAACTATGTTTGTACATTTGAAATGTGGCTACACAACTCTCGAGGAGATCCAACAGATTGCACGAAGAGAGCAGCAAAAAAATCGAGCAATTCAGTAACACTCCAATCACCCGAACTCTGGGCCGACTGAGCGATTAGTCCGACCGAACCAATGAGTGCCTAACACAGATACAAACAACAGTCTAACTAGCACGAAGGATTTTCACAAGAACAACAGTTTCCTAACAAGGACTCATCCTGTATAGCTTCATTGATCAAAGGTAAGCTGCCCGTCAGATTATGACAACATGCCCTCTACTTGGTGGAATAATCAAGTCAAAGGACAATGAGTATTCACAATGGATTCCTTGAAAAAATGCGACCGGAAATAGCTCAGTTGGCCGAATTACTTTTTAGCCAACCGAACGAATATTGCAAGACCAAACCAAGCAGTTACAAATATAAAATGAAGCCTAGGGCAGTTACAGATTCGGAACGATACTAGCAGCGATTGCAAGGTCAAAATATGCTCAATTCGGTTAAAAAATATAAATGTGTAATGACTCACAAACAATTGTAATATTCCCATTAAATGAGGGGGTATTCATGCAATTTATCAGACCTCCTCCTCTGACTTATAAATAGGAGGGTTATTTTTATAGAAAAGACAACCGAATCCATTCTCAAGGAATTGATTCTATTTGTGCTTGTCGTTCTCTACTCATCTCTTTTCCTATTCCTTTCATCCGACTAATAATTTATTCATTGGATGTGACCCGAAGAACATTGTGGGATTAAATGACCCTATTAACATGATTTATTTATCGTATTTACTAAATCCAACCAAACATAAAAACAAAATGCAATTTCTGGAATTATAAAATTTCAGATTTAAGGTCTAAATTTTGCCTTTGATCCATGTTAAATCTGGATTTAATAAATTCAACAAGGAGGTGTATTTACTAAATCTAGATTTACTAAATCCCACTAACTCTAAATCCTTCCTATAACCAAACACTCCCTTAGTGCGCGGTACACAAAGGAATAAGAAGTTTGGGACATCTCTATACGTTACAATCCCACCATTGCTTTTCCCGCTAAATCCAGATTTAGGAAAATCAGGGTGTGATGGAGAGGCATGCGAGCGATAACAAAATAAATCAGCCACACAATCAGATTTAATAAATCCAAATTTACATCGTAAAAGAGACGGGATAAAATAAAAAATAGACAAAACACACAAAAATTCAATTTAACGAAGCGTTGGATTTAATTTTCATTTGTTTATATTTGGCTGAATTTAATTTTAATCCCTGGCTAAATCCTGTTAATAGCATGCTACTAAACACTGCCCTAGTCACAACCAAATCACTCGAACAGGGAAAGTGAGAGCTTGGTCCATGAGTTCTCAAACGGAGAGGGCATGAGCGATTCTAAAATCCAAGAGAGGGAGTAGTTATGGGTTTCAACTCTTTTTTTTTTTTCAATTTTAGCAGCTAACAATAGCATGTTGAGTTGTTTCCAACCTGGGTTTAGTCAACCAGCCAATGTGCTCGGACCAAATGGAGATCTTCAACAGTATTGTAAGATATATAAATCACTTAACCTTTAACTGTTCCTCTTCGTTTTTGCTGGAAATGTGACATCCAATGGAGCGAATTTATAACATGAAAGAAAGGAAAATATATGGTAGCTAGAAATAATAGACAATTGGCATTCACCAATACGGAGACCAGAAGCAACCAAAAAGCCTGAAAACATTTTAGTATTGTCGTTAGATTATTCTTCCCATAGAGAAAATCATTTTATTGGTACATGGAAAGCATTCATTTGCACAGGAGTATTTTTATTCATCCTTTAATAAATTCTTGGTCTTCTTTCTTCCATAAAATTTAGGATGTTCAGGGATTCTAATGCAACTTGGATGCTAGATAAAGCCACAAAAGAATTCACAATCTAAAGGTTACCGACTCGTAAAATTGTTGTTTTTAATATGAGGGTAACACAACTTAGTTTATTCTAAGAGATAATTTAATCACAAATAATTGATGGCTAAACAGCCTCTGCACCTA